>NC_088212.1:15339409-15569409 GCF_036934945.1 Oncorhynchus masou masou
CGAAGAACACCATCCCAACCGTGAAGCACTGGGGTGGCAGCATCATGTTGTGGGGGTGCTTTGCTGCAGGGGGAACTGGTGCACTTCACAAAATAGATGGCATCATGAGGCAGGACAATTATGTGGATATATTGAAGCAACATCTCAAGACATCAGTCAGGAAGTTAAAGCTTGTCGCAAATGGGTCTTCAAAATGGACAATGACCCCAAACATACTTCCAAAGTTGTGGCAAAATGGCTTAAGGACAACAAAGTCAAGGTTTTGGAGTGGTCATCACAAGCTCTGACCTCATCCCTATAGAAAATGTGTGGGCAGAACTGAAAAAGCGTGTGTGAGCAAAGAGGCCTACAAACCTGACTCAGTTACACCAGCTCTGTCAGGAGGAATGGGCCAAAATTCACCCAACTTATTGAGGGAAGCTTGTGGAAGGCTACCCGAATGTAAAGGCAATGCTACCAAATACTAATTGAGTGTTTGTAAACTTCTGACCCACTGGGAATGTGATGAAAGAAATAAAAGCTGAAAAAAATCATTCTCTACCATCATTCTGACATTTCACATTCTTAAAATAAAGTGGTGATTCTAAATGACCTAAGACAGGGATTTTTTACTAGGATTAAATGTCAGGAATTGTGAAAACTGAGTCGAAATATATTTGGCTAAGGTGTATGTAAACATCCGACTTCAACTGCATGCAAAAGATGCTATCAAGATCACTACATTTCTCCAAGGGCCAGATTCAATCAAACAGAATGTGCTCAACAGTCATAACAAAGCACAATAAAACAGACGTTGTGCTTTGTTAGTAAGAAAGAGAAGGAAAGGAATCAATTCAGCATCTGATCCAACTGCTTTTGTGTGTTTTTTCCTGTCTGTCTGTCTGTCTGTCTGTCTGTCTGTCTGTCTGTCTGTCTGTCTGTCTGTCTGTCTGTCTGTCTGTCTGTCTGTCTGTCTGTCTGTCTGTCTGTCTGTCTGTCTTTCGTGTTCTGTCAAAAACAACTTGGGTTAACATAGCAACCTGTCACATCACAGGCAATCCCCTGCATCTTAAAAAGGAGTGGATAGTTGAACAGTGTAGCCGAGATCTCAGAACTTAAGCATCTTCCATATAGACAAATTATTATATTTGAACCAATGCTGAACCAAAACCAAGACTTCAGCATACAATAACTAACCTTGATCGATAGTAACAAAATGAAGATGTTTTGAAGACTAAGGCCCTATTCAATCAAAGGAGGGCCAGGCCCAGACTGGCATCTTAACCCAGCAGAGTTCACAAACAGACAGAGAGAAGAATACAAAGCCACAATATGGAACTGCCCTGTTCTATGGTGAATACTGGACTGCCCTGTTCCATGGAAAATACTGGACTGCCCTGTTCCATGGTGAATACTGGACTGCCCTGTTCCATGGTGAATACTGGACTGCCCTGTTCCATGGTGAATACTGGACTGCCCTGTTCCATGGTGAATACTGGACTGCCCTGTTCAATGGAGAATACTGGACTGCCCTGTTCCATGGTGAATACTGGACTGCCCTGTTCCATGGTGAATACTGGACTGCCCTGTTCCATGGTGAATACTGGACTGCCCTGTTCCATGGTGAATACTGGACTGCCCTGTTCAATGGAGAATACTGGACTGCCCTGTTCCATGGTGAATACTGGACTGCCCTGTTCCATGGTGAATACTGAACTGCCCTGTTCCATGGTGAATACTGGACTGCCCTGTTCCATGGTGAATACTGGACTGCCCTGTTCCATGGTGAATACTGGACTGCCCTGTTCCATGGTGAATACTGGACTGCCCTGTTCCATGGTGAATACTGGACTGCCCTGTTCCATGGTGAATACTGGACTGCCCTGTTCCATGGTGAATACTGGACTGCCCTGTTCCATGGAAAATACTGGACTGCCCTGTTCCATGGAAAATACTGGACTGCCCTGTTCCATGGAAAATACTGGACTGCCCTGTTCCATGGAAAATACTGGACTACCCTGTTTCATGGTGAATAATTGACTGCCCTGTTTCATGGTGAATACTGGACTGCCCTGTTCCATGGTGAATACTGGACTGCCCTGTTTCATGGTGAATACTGGACTGCCCTGTTTCATGGTGAATACTGGACTGCCCTGTTTCATGGTGAATACTGGACTGCCCTGTTTCATGGTGAATAATTGACTGCCCTGTTTCATGGTGAATACTGGACTGCCCTGTTCCATGGAAAATACTGGACTGCCCTGTTTCATGGTGAATACGGGACTACCATGTTTCATGGTGAATGACTCGATTAGAGGATTAGACAAAAAGAGGCAGTTGGAACAGCAAGACCTCTGATTGCGCAAAAGTTCATAATACTCTGTTTCGAGGCTGTGGTTGGGCAGCTTACTACACACAATATTGCGGGTGGTAGTGTGCGGAGTGACAGGGTGAAGACAGTAAGAGGTGTGCCAACAAGACAAGGTGAATGGGAAGGGAGCCAATGGAAGGACGAGAGGGGAGTGGAGTGAGATGGTGTGTGTGTGTGTGTGTGTGTGTGTGTGTGTGTGTGTGTGTGTGTGTGTGTGTGTGTGTGTGTGTGTGTGTGTGTGTGTGTGTGTGTGTGTGTGTGTGTAGAGTTGTGGGGAGTTAGGCTCTGTCCATGTGGAGTGTTCACTGTAGATGGGTATACGACTGTCAAGACAAGTGTGAGAAAGGAGGAGTACATGGCGGAAAGCAATTTGAGAGAAAGAGACTGAGGGAATAGAGAGGAGGGAGAGAAAGGGGTGGAAGGAGAGAAGAGATGAATCCACAAATGTCCTGAACGTCATACATTAGAACAGGAGTCAGAGACGGTCGCCGTTGGCAGTTAGAGAGCCCTAACAACCAAATGTCAGCCATTACGTGCCCTCTACAGGGTTAGTGAGCAGGAGTGGTCAGGTCAGTGGATATGTCCTCTAGTCCACCAAGTCTGAACCATGTGAGCAATCTAACTTTACAGTTCCATCCTAAATATCAATGTTTTTCGTCTCATCACACCTGTAGAATACTAGGGGAGACAATACTACACACACACAAAGACACACACGCACGCACACACTTTGGCATACACACACACAGCCTCTAATCACACAGCCTGCAGTGAGAGATGAGTGGATAATTACTTTAGCTTTGTGAACTTCTCTTCCAAGGGCATGTGAAGGGAAGATGTTGTGACATCCTCTCCTTCTCAATAATGGTCCAACAACCTTTAATACACAACTAACACTAAAACCCTGTGCGCGCGCACACACACACACACACACACACACACACACACACACACACACACACACACACACACACACACACACACACACACACACACACACACACACACACCTCGTTGCTAAAGAATATTACAGATAACTGTCACCGAATCTCAATGACCGCTCCATGTGTCCTGGCAGTGACAAGGCCAGCTGACCAGGGAGGCTGGGGTGGAGGTCTGTGGGACTCTGTCCCCCTCATCAGGCAGAAACCCCTCCACATTCACCTGCACTCCCACCTCCAGGACAAGATCAGATGACCACTGAGATATGAGCCTGACAGGCCTGCTCTACACTGGAGTCCTCTGGAGACACTACTGTAGCAGGCATTGAACCACCCCATCATAGTGACAGCACTGATATCACACTAACACAAGAGGGAAAGATACCATGTGAATGAATGGACATTGAGTGGGAGGAAAAGTGTCAAGAATTTGGTATTATGTCATATGTCAGGATCTGTCATTAGTTTTACATGAGGTGTATAGTTAGCCAAATGTAAGTCTTTCAAAAAAGAAAGGAATTGAATTTCCCATTTTGAAGTATGATGGAGAAACAGGGAAACAGAGGCAACACGTTGAACAAAGAAATGTGGCAGTTGTTTGCTGTTAAATTAGCCATGGAATTACCTGAAATGGGCTTAATTGTGGCGTGTTCTGCTCCTAATATCTGTAAATGCTTTAGCAGGTTTCGAAGTGTAATTTATTGGCTAAATCAAGAGAAATTATGCAGAAACAGGAGGCCTACCAATCAGAAGGCGAGAGTTGACAAGTTGGAGGGTGACAGCTGGCTTGTTTGAGAGAGTCTGTTTAGCACTAATACCTCACAGTCATCTGAAACTAGAACCGTGAGTCATTTATAACTACAACAACACAGTCATCAGAAACGACAACCACACAGTCATCTGAAACTACAACCACATAGTCACCTGATACTACAACCACATAGTCACCTGAAACTACAACCACACAGTCATCTGTAACTACAACCACATAGTCATCTGAAACTACAACCACATAGTCACCTGATACTACAACCACACAGTCATCTGTAACTACAACCACAAAGTCATCTGTAACTACAACCACACAGTCATCTGTAACTACAACCACATAGTCATCTGAAACTACAACCACATAGTCACCTGATACTACAACCACACAGTCATCTGTAACTACAACCACAAAGTCATCTGTAACTACAACCACACAGTCATCTGTAACTACAAAAACACAGTCACCTGAAACCACAACCACACAGTCATCTGTAACTACAATATGAATAATCTGAAACTACAACCACACAGTCATCAGAAACTACAACCACACAGTTATCTGAAACTACAGCCACAAAGTCATATGTAACTACAACCACACTGTCATCTGAAACTACAACCACACAGTCATCTGTAACTACAACCACACAGTCATCTGAAACTACAACCACACAGTCATCAGAAACTACAACCACACAGTCATCTGTAACTAGAACCACACAGTCATCTGAAACTTCAACCACATAGTCATCTAAAACCACACAGTCATTTGAAACTACAACCACACAGTCATCTGAAACTACAACCACACAGTCATCTGAAACTACCACCACACAGTCATCTACAACCACACAGTCATCTGAGACTACAACCACAAAATTAATCTGAAACTACAACCACACAGTCAACTATAACCACACAGTCATCTGTAACTAAAACCACACAGTCATCAGAAACTAAAACCACACAGTCATCTGAAACTACAACCACACAGTCATCTGAGACTACAACCACAAAATTAATCTGAAACTACAACCACACAGTCATCTACAACCACAAAGTCATCTGTAACTAAAACCACACAGTCATCAGAAACTAAAACCACACAGTCATCTGAAACTACAACCACACAGTCATCAGAAACTACAACCACACAGTCATCTGTAACTAGAACCACACAGTCATCTGTAACTACAACCACACAGTCATCTGAAACTACAACCACACAGTCATTTACAACCACACAGTCATCTGAAACTACAACCACACAGTCATCTGAAACTACAACCACACAGTCATCTGTAACTACAATATGAATAATCAGAAACTACAACCACACAGTCATCAGAAACTACAACCACACAGTCATCTGAAACTGCAACCACATAGTCACCTGAAACCACAACCACACAGTCATCTGTAACTACAATATGAATAATCAGAAACTACAACCACACAGTCATCTGTAACTACAACCACACAGTCATCTGAAACTACAACCACACAGTCATCTGTAACAACAACCATACAGTCATCAGAAACTACAACCACACAGTCATCTGTAACAACAACCATACAGTCATCTGAAACTACAACCACATAGTCACTTGAAACTACAACCACACAGTCATCTGAAACTACAACCACACAGTCACCTGAAACTACAACCACACAGTCACCTGAAACTACAACCACACAGTCATCAGAAACTACAACCACACAGTCATCAGCAACTTCAACCACACAGTCATCAGAAACTACAACCACACAGTCATCTGAAACTACAACCACACAGTCATCTGTAACTACAACCACACAGTCATCTGAAACTACAACCACACAGTCATCTGAAACTTCAACCACACAGTCATCTGAAACTTCAACCACACAGTCATCTGAAACTACAACCACACAGTCATCTGTAACTACAATATGAATAATCAGAAACTACAACCACACAGTCATCAGAAACGACAACCACACAGTCATCTGAAACTACAACCACATAGTCACCTGATACTACAACCACATAGTCACCTGAAACTACAACCACACAGTCATCTGTAACTACAACCACATAGTCATCTGAAACTACAACCACATTGTCACCTGATACTACAACCACACAGTCATCTGTAACTACAACCACAAAGTCATCTGTAACTACAACCACACAGTCATCTGTAACTACAACCACATAGTCATCTGAAACTACAACCACATAGTCACCTGATACTACAACCACACAGTCATCTGTAACTACAACCACAAAGTCATCTGTAACTACAACCACACAGTCATCTGTAACTACAACAACACAGTCATCTGAAACTACAACCACACAGTCATCTGTAACTACAATATGAATAATCAGAAACTACAACCACACAGTCATCTGAAACTACAACCACACAGTCATCTGAAACTACAACCACACAGTCATCTGAAACTACAACCACACAGTCATCTGTAACTACAATATGAATAATCAGAAACTACAACCACACAGTCATCAGAAACGACAACCACACAGTCATCTGAAACTACAACCACATAGTCACCTGAAACTACAACCACACAGTCATCTGTAACTACAACCACATAGTCATCTGAAACTACAACCACATAGTCACCTGATACTACAACCACACAGTCATCTGTAACTACAACCACAAAGTCATCTGTAACTACAACCACACAGTCATCTGTAACTACAACAACACAGTCATCTGAAACTACAACCACACTGTCATCTGAAACTACAATCACACAGTCATCTGTAGCTACAACCACACAGTCATCTGAAACTACAACCACAAAGTCATCAGAAACTACAACCACACAGTCATCTGTAACTAGAACCACACAGTCATCTGAGACTACAACCACAAAATTCATCTGAAACTACAACCACACAGTCAACTATAACCACACAGTCATCTGTAACTAAAACCACACAGTCATCTGTAACTACAACCACACAGTCATCAGAAACTACAACCACACAGTCATCTGAAACTTCAACCACACAGTCACCTGTAGCTACAACCACACAGTCATATGTAACTATAACCACATAGTCATCTGAAACTACAACCACACAGTCATTTACAACCACACAGTCATCTGAAACTACAACCACACAGTCATCTGAAACTACAACCACAAAATTAATCTGAAACTACAACCACACAGTCATCTACAACCACAAAGTCATCTGTAACTAAAACCACACAGTCATCAGAAACTAAAACCACACAGTCATCTGAAACTACAACTACACAGTCATCAGAAACTACAACCACACAGTCATCTGTAACTAGAACCACACAGTCATCTGTAACTACAACCACACAGTCATCTGAAACTACAACCACACAGTCATTTACAACCACACAGTCATCTGAAACTACAACCACACAGTCATCTGAAACTACAACCACACAGTCATCTGAAACTACCAACACACAGTCATCTGAAACTACCAACACACAGTCATCTACAACCACACAGTCAATTGTAACTAAAACCACACAGTCATCTGAAACTACAACCACACTGTCATCTGAAACTTCAACCACACAGTCATCTGAAACTACAACCACACAGTCATCTGAAACTACAACCACACAGTCATCTGTAACTACAATATGAATAATCAGAAACTACAACCACACAGTCATCAGAAACTACAACCACACAGTCATCTGAAACTGCAACCACATAGTCACCTGAAACCACAACCACACAGTCATCTGTAACTACAATATGAATAATCAGAAACTACAACCACACAGTCATCTGTAACTACAACCACACAGTCATCTGAAACTACAACCACACAGTCATCTGTAACAACAACCATACAGTCATCAGAAACTACAACCACATAGTCACCTGAAACTACAACCACATAGTCACTTGAAACTACAACCACACAGTCATCTGAAACTACAACCACACAGTCACCTGAAACTACAACCACACAGTCACCTGAAACTACAACCACACAGTCATCAGAAACTACAACCACACAGTCATCAGCAACTTCAACCACACAGTCATCAGAAACTACAACCACACAGTCATCTGAAACTACAACCACACAGTCATCTGTAACTACAAGCACACAGTCATCTGAAACTACAACCACACAGTCATCTGAAATTTCAACCACACAGTCATCTGAAACTTCAACCACACAGTCATCTGAAACTACAACCACACAGTCATCTGTAACTACAATATGAATAATCAGAAACTACAACCACACAGTCATCAGAAACGACAACCACACAGTCATCTGAAACTACAACCACATAGTCACCTGATACTACAACCACATAGTCACCTGAAACTACAACCACACAGTCATCTGTAACTACAACCACATAGTCATCTGAAACTACAACTACACAGTCATCAGAAACTACAACCACACAGTCATCTGTAACTAGAACCACACAGTCATCTGTAACTACAACCACACAGTCATCTGAAACTACAACCACACAGTCATTTACAACCACACAGTCATCTGAAACTACAACCACACAGTCATCTAAAACTACAACCACACAGTCATCTGAAACTACCAACACACAGTCATCTGAAACTACCAACACACAGTCATCTACAACCACACAGTCAATTGTAACTAAAACCACACAGTCATCTGAAACTACAACCACACTGTCATCTGAAACTTCAACCACACAGTCATCTGAAACTACAACCACACAGTCATCTGAAACTACAACCACACAGTCATCTGTAACTACAATATGAATAATCAGAAACTACAACCACACAGTCATCAGAAACTACAACCACACAGTCATCTGAAACTGCAACCACATAGTCACCTGAAACCACAACCACACAGTCATCTGTAACTACAATATGAATAATCAGAAACTACAACCACACAGTCATCTGTAACTACAACCACACAGTCATCTGAAACTACAACCACACAGTCACAACAACAACCATACAGTCATCAGAAACTACAACCACACAGTCACCTGAAACTACAACCACATAGTCACTTGAAACTACAACCACACAGTCATCTGAAACTACAACCACACAGTCACCTGAAACTACAACCACACAGTCACCTGAAACTACAACCACACAGTCATCTGAAACTACAACCACACAGTCATCAGAAACTTCAACCACACAGTCATCTGAAACTACAACCACATAGTCACCTGAAACTACAACCACACAGTCATCTGTAACTACAACCACACAGTCATCTGAAACTACAACCACACAGTCATCTGAAACTTCAACCACACAGTCACCTGAAACTGCAACCACACAGTTATCTGAAACTACAACCACACAGTCATCTGTAACTACAATATGAATAATCAGAAACTACAACCACACAGTCATCAGAAACTACAACCACACAGTCATCTGAAACTACAACCACATAGTCACCTGATACTACAACCACATAGTCACCTGAAACTACAACCACACAGTCATCTGTAACTACAACCACATAGTCATCTGAAACTACAACCACATTGTCACCTGATACTACAACCACACAGTCATCTGTAACTACAACCACAAAATCATCTGTAACTACAACCACACAGTCATCTGTAACTACAACCACATAGTCATCTGAAACTACAACCACATAGTCACCTGATACTACAACCACACAGTCATCTGTAACTACAACCACAAAGTCATCTGTAACTACAACCACACAGTCATCTGTAACTACAACAACACAGTCATCTGAAACTACAACCACACAGTCATCTGTAACTACAATATGAATAATCAGAAACTACAACCACACAGTCATCTGAAACTACACCCACACAGTCATCTGAAACTACAACCACACAGTCATCTGAAACTACAACCACACAGTCATCTGTAACTACAATATGAATAATCAGAAACTACAACCACACAGTCATCAGAAACGACAACCACACAGTCATCTGAAACTACAACCACATAGTCACCTGAAACTACAACCACACAGTCAACTATAACCACACAGTCATCTGTAACTAAAAACACAGTCATCTGTAACTACAACCACACAGTCATCAGAAACTTCAACCACACAGTCACCTGTAGCTACAACCACACAGTCATATGTAACTATAACCACATAGTCATCTAAAACCACACAGTCATTTGAAACTACAACCACACAGTCATCTGAAACTACAACCACACAGTCATCTGAAACTACCACCACACAGTCATCTACAACCACACAGTCATCTGAGACTACAACCACAAAATTAATCTGAAACTACAACCACACAGTCAACTATAACCACACAGTCATCTGTAACTAAAACAACACAATCATCAGAAACTAAAACCACACAGTCATCTGAAACTACAACCACACAGTCATCTGAGACTACAACCACAAAATTAATCTGAAACTACAACCACACAGTCATCAGAAACTACAACCACACAGTCATCTGTAACTAGAACCACACAGTCATCTGTAACTACAACCACACAGTCATCTGAAACTACAACCACACAGTCATTTACAACCACACAGTCATCTGAAACTACAACCACACAGTCATCTGAAACTACAACCACACAGTCATCTGAAACTACCAACACACAGTCATCTGAAACTGCAACCACATAGTCACCTGAAACCACAACCACACAGTCATCTGTAACTACAATATGAATAATCAGAAACTACAACCACCCAGTCATCTGTAACTAAAACCACACAGTCATCTGAAACTACAACCACACAGTCATCTGTAACAGCAACCATACAGTCATCAGAAACTACAACCACATAGTCACCTGAAACTACAACCACATAGTCACTTGAAACTACAACCACACAGTCATCTGAAACTACAACCACACAGTCACCTGAAACTACAACCACACAGTCACCTGAAACTACAACCACACAGTCATCAGAAACTACAACCACACAGTCATCAGCAACTTCAACCACACAGTCATCAGAAACTACAACCACACAGTCATCTGAAACTACAACCACACAGTCATCTGAAATTTCAACCACACAGTCATCTGAAACTACAACCACACAGTCATCTGTAACTACAATATGAATAATCAGAAACTACAACCACACAGTCATCAGAAACGACAACCACACAGTCATCTGAAACTACAACCACATAGTCACCTGATACTACAACCACATAGTCACCTGAAACTACAACCACACATTCATCTGTAACTACAACCACATAGTCATCTGAAACTACAACCACGTAGTCACCTGATACTACAACCACACAGTCATCTGTAACTACAACCACAAAGTCATCTGTAACTACAACCACACAGTCATCTGTAACTACAACAACACAGTCATCTGAAACTACAACCACACAGTCATCTGTAACTACAATATGAATAATCAGAAACTACAACCACACAGTCATCTGAAACTACAACCACACAGTCATCTGAAACTACAACCACACAGTCATCTGAAACTACAACCACACAGTCATCTGTAACTACAATATGAATAAACAGAAACTACAACCACACAGTCATCAGAAACGACAACCACACAGTCATCTGAAACTACAACCACATAGTCACCTGAAACTACAACCACACAGTCATCTGTAACTACAACCACATAGTCATCTGAAACTACAACCACATGGTCACCTGATACTACAACCACACAGTCATCTGTAACTAAAACCACAAAGTCATCTGTAACTACAACCACACAGTCATCTGTAACTACAACAACACAGTCATCTGAAACTACAACCACACTGTCATCTGAAACTACAATCACACAGTCATCTGTAACTACAACCACACAGTCATCTGAAACTACAACCACAAAGTCATCAGAAACTACAACCACACAGTCATCTGTAACTAGAACCACACAGTCATCTGAGACTACAACCACAAAATTAATCTGAAGCTACAACCACACAGTCATCTACAACCACAAAGTCATCTGAAACTACAACCACACAGTCATCAGAAACTACAACCACACAGTCATCTGTAACTAGAACCACACAGTCATCTGTAACTACAACCACACAGTCATCTGAAACTACAACCACACAGTCATTTACAACCACACAGTCATCTGAAACTACAACCACACAGTCATCTGAAACTACAACCACACAGTCATCTGAAACTACCAACACACAGTCATCTGAAACTGCAACCACATAGTCACCTGAAACCACAACCACACAGTCATCTGTAACTACAATATGAATAATCAGAAACTACAACCACACAGTCATCTGTAACTAAAACCACACAGTCATCTGAAACTAAAACCACAAAGTCATCTGTAACAGCAACCATACAGTCATCAGAAACTACAACCACATAGTCACCTGAAACTACAACCACATAGTCACTTGAAACTACAACCACACAGTCATCTGAAACTACAACCACACAGTCATCTGTAACTACAACCACACAGTCACCTGAAACTACAACCACACAGTCATCAGAAACTACAACCACACAGTCATCAGCAAATTCAACCACACAGTCATCAGAAACTACAACCACACAGTCATCTGAAACTACAACCACACAGTCATCTGAAATTTCAACCACACAGTCATCTGAAACTACAACCACACAGTCATCTGTAACTACAATATGAATAATCAGAAACTACAACCACACGGTCATCAGAAACGACAACCACACAGTCATATGAAACTACAACCACATAGTCACCTGATACTACAACCACATAGTCACCTGAAACTACAACCACACAGTCATCTGTAACTACAACCACATAGTCATCTGAAACTACAACCACATAGTCACCTGATAATACAACCACACAGTCATCTGTAACTACAACCACAAAGTCATCTGTAACTACAACCACACAGTCATCTGTAACTACAACCACATAGTCATCTGAAACTACAACCACATAGTCACCTGATACTACAACCACACAGTCATCTGTAACTACAACCACAAAGTCATCTGTAACTACAACCACACAGTCATCTGTAACTACAACAACACAGTCATCTGAAACTACAACCACACAGTCATCTGTAACTACAATATGAATAATCAGAAACTACAACCACACAGTCATCTGAAACTACAACCACACAGTCATCTGAAACTACAACCACACAGTCATCTGAAACTACAACCACACAGTCATCTGTAACTACAATATGAATAAACAGAAACTACAACCACACAGTCATCAGAAACGACAACCACACAGTCATCTGAAACTACAACCACATAGTCACCTGAAACTACAACCACACAGTCATCTGTAACTACAACCACATAGTCATCTGAAACTACAACCACATGGTCACCTGATACTACAACCACACAGTCATCTGTAACTACAACCACAAAGTCATCTGTAACTACAACCACACAGTCATCTGTAACTTCAACAACACAGTCATCTGAAACTACAACCACACTGTCATCTGAAACTACAATCACACAGTCATCTGTAACTACAACCACACAGTCATCTGAAACTACAACCACAAAGTCATCAGAAACTACAACCACACAGTCATCTGTAACTAGAACCACACAGTCATCTGAGACTACAACCACAAAATTCATCTGAAACTACAACCACACAGTCAACTATAACCACACAGTAATCTGTAACTAAAACCACACAGTCATCTGTAACTACAACCACACAGTCATCTGTAACTACAACCACACAGTCATCAGAAACTACAACCACACAGTCATCTGAAACTTCAACCACACAGTCACCTGTAGCTACAACCACACAGTCATATGTAACTATAACCACATAGTCATCTAAAACCACACAGTCATTTGAAACTACAACCACACAGTCATCTGAAACTACAACCACACAGTCATCTGAAACTACCACCACACAGTCATCTACAACCACACAGTCATCTGAGACTACAACCACAAAATTAATCTGAAACTACAACCACACAGTCAACTATAACCACACAGTCATCTGTAACTAAAACCACACAGTCATCAGAAACTAAAACCACACAGTCATCTGAAACTACAACCACACAGTCATCTGAGACTACAGCCACAAAATTAATCTGAAACTACAACCACACAGTCATCTACAACCACAAAGTCATCTGAAACTACAACCACACAGTCATCAGAAACTACAACCACACAGTCATCTGTAACTAGAACCACACAGTCATCTGTAACTACAACCACACAGTCATCTGAAACTACAACCACACAGTCATTTACAACCACACAGTCATCTGAACCTACAACCACACAGTCATCTGAAACTACAACCACACAGTCAACTATAACCACACAGTCATCTGTAACTAAAACCACACAGTCATCAGAAACTAAAACCACACAGTCATCTGAAACTACAACCACACAGTCATCTGAGACTACAACCACAAAATTAATCTGAAACTACAACCACACAGTCATCTACAACCACAAAGTAATCTGAAACTACAACCACACAGTCATCTGAAACTACAACCACACTGTCATCTGAAACTTCAACCACACAGTCATCTGAAACTACAACCACACAGTCATCTGAAACTACAACCACACAGTCATCTGTAACTACAATATGAATAATCAGAAACTACAACCACACAGTCATCAGAAACTACAACCACACAGTCATCTGAAACTGCAACCACATAGTCACCTGAAACCACAACCACACAGTCATCTGTAACTACAATATGAATAATCAGAAACTACAACCACACAGTCATCTGTAACTACAAGCACACAGTCATCTGAAACTACAACCACACAGTCATCTGTAACAACAACCATACAGTCATCAGAAACTACAACCACATAGTCACCTGAAACTACAACCACATAGTCACTTGAAACTACAACCACACAGTCATCTGAAACTACAACCACACAGTCACCTGAAACTACAACCACACAGTCATCAGAAACTACAACCACACAGTCATCAGCAACTTCAACCACACAGTCATCAGAAACTACAACCACACAGTCATCTGAAACTACAGCCACAAAGTCATATGTAACTACAACCACACAGTCATCTGTAACTACAACAACACAGTCATCTGAAACTACAACCACACTGTCATCTGAAACTACAACCACACAGTAATCTGTAACTACAACCACACAGTCATCTGAAACTACAACCACACAGTCATCAGAAACTACAACCACACAGTCATCTGTAACTAGAACCACACAGTCATCTGAGACTACAACCACAAAATTCATCTGAAACTACAACCACACAGTCAACTATAACCTCACAGTCATCTGTAACTAAAACCACACAGTCATATGTAACTACAACCACACAGTCATCAGAAACTACAACCACACAGTCATCTGAAACTTCAACCACACTGTCATCAGAAACTACAACCACACAGTCATCTGAAACTACAACCACAAAGTCATCTGTAACTACAACCACACAGTCATCTGTAACTACAAAAACACAGTCATCTGAAACTACAACCACACTGTCATCTGAAACTACAACCACACAGTCATCTGTAACTACAACCACACAGTCATCTGAAACTACAACCACACAGTCATCTGTAACTACAACCACATAGTCACCTGAAACTACAACCACATAGTCACCTGAAACTACAACCACACAGTCATCTGTAACTACAACCACACAGTCATCTGAAACTACAACCACACAGTCATCAGAAACTACAACCACACAGTCATCAGAAACTTCAACCACACAGTCATCTGAAACTACAACCACACAGTCATCTGAAACTACAACCACACAATCATCTGAAAACTGCATGCCGGCAATATTAAACTAGACTGAAAGACTGAAATTCAGTCAATGATGTATCTTTGAGCCTCCTCTCCGCCCAGTAACAGAGAGAGTGAGCCTCCTTCTCCATCACTAAGTCACAGGTGAATGGTGACAGACATGAATCCCTCTAAAAATGTTCTCTTCCTGGACACCATGCAAGTGGCGGAATGCTTGGCGCTTCGTGGGTGAAGGGTGAGGGGATAATGAGGTTGGCACCGGGGGTGCTCCTCTCCAATGCAGAACCATGGCAAACACGCCTCCTTCCATGCACAACAGTCACCACTCACCACCCGGCCTGTCATTAGATTTGTCACATCCAGGGACCTGCATTTTTAATCAGGCATGGTGGGCTTTGTTACTTACTGTACTCTCCTGTCTGTGAGCAGATCGACGGGATTTCAGGCTACGTAGTGATGAGTCGAGTCTGACGTTCACCGTGACGTCATCTGATGGTAGGAGGGGTAGTGGTAAACAGCAGAATGGCTATTTGTCTCAGAGAGTGATCAGAGTGAAAAAATGGGCTGTTTTAGCCAGGAGAGGGGTTTTCTCTAGCACTGCTGGTGGAGCTATGGGTGTATAGGGAGACCTTTGAGGAGCACACAGCATATAGGCCCCCTGTCACTTCACAGCAACCGACATTGACCACTGCATTCTACTGCAGGCACTTCACAACACATCAGCCGTTTTCATTCTCGGGACCCATAGATTTACAGGGACCCTATAGCACATTTCCAGATAGACTCAAATTTCAGATGGACCTGTGGCAACACACGAGAGATAAGAATGGGGAGTGAAGATAGATGGTGAGAGAGAGAGAGAGAGAGAGAGAGAGAGAGAGAGAGAGAGAGAGAGAGAGAGGAATAGAGACCCGGAGAGGGGAAGTGCGGCTCGGACTGCCTGCCCCTGCCTGACAGTTGACTCTGTTGAATGTGACTTTCGCAGTCTGCTGGCGGTTTGTGTGGAAGTCATCACATCTGTGACTCGGCGTTTGATTAATGAGCCTTTCAGCCTGTCTGTGCCGTGTGAGGAGGGGCCACAGCCTTATCCCAGGCATCACTGATTTATTCGCATTTGGAACAAACCACCAGACATCACACATACATGCATATAGACAACCACACACACTTACACATGTGTGCATGTATCCACATCCATGCACAGATGCATGCACACACACACACACAACCCATACACACCCCCGAACCACACCTGCTTACAGCTAATGAAAACACCAACAAGACAGAAGATCTATTCCAGCAACAAGAAGGCCCTTCTGTCCCAACCCATCAGTCAGTAAGAGGGACACAACCACAAGGGAATGGAGGATAGAAAATACGTACTTTCCTCAATGACACATCACAAGCTCCTGACTTTCAAAAGTGACAGTCTTTTAAATTTCCTCCCTTACAAGATGGAGGACAGCCGCCGGCTTGAGAAACGTTGCTGTTTCATCCGTGCTGCGGGAACGTCACTCCCCTTAACCTTGACAGCTCTGTTCGCCTGTGATGTCAGAGTTCGTCAAAGCACAGAACCAGATAGACACAAAGCCAAACTAACATCACCTTTAAGGCGAGATAGTCTCCCCCCCAGTTTGTACAGCATCTGTGGAGAAAGAAAGACAATCATCAAACATTCTGACACAGTATTTGTTTTTATTTTATTCCCAGGGATAAAGACCACCATATGGTGGTGGTTTGGAACAGATGGTATTTTCCTACTTCCTGAAAGCACTGTGTCTATCACAGCGACTTAAAGAGCTGCTCATCCACGGCGTGGCATGGCCTGGCATTTCCTATTTCCTATAAAGCTCTTCAATACTATTGTTCCAAAGGCAGTAGCAATGACAATGAACAACATGAAACATCATTGCATGAGCAAACACTGTCGAGAAGAAGAAAAGAAGAAAAGGGTCACGCGAGCAGAGGACGGTTCCCGCGAGTGTACAGGCCAGTCAGGAGAGCACAAGACGGTTCCCGCATGTGTACAGGCCAGTCAGGAGAGTAGAGGACAGTTCCCACGTGTGTACAGGCCAGTCAGGAGAGAGTAGAGGACAGTTCCCACGTGTGTACAGGCCAGTCAGGAGAGTAGAGGACAGTTCCCACGTGTGTACAGGCCAGTCAGGAGAGTAGAGGACAGTTCCCGCGTGTGTACAGGCCAGTCAGGAGAGTAGAGGACAGTTCCCACGTGTGTACAGGCCAGTCAGGAGAGTAGAGGACAGTTCCCACGTGTGCACAGGCCAGTCAGGAGAGTAGAGGACAGTTCCCACGTGTGTACAGGCCAGTCAGGAGAGTAGAGGACAGTTCCCACGTGTGTCCAGGCCAGTCAGGAGAGTAGAGGACAGTTCCCACGTGTGTACAGGCCAGTCAGGAGAGTAGAGGACAGTTCCCACGTGTGTCCAGGCCAGTCAGGAGAGTAGAGGACAGTTCCCACGTGTGTACAGGCCAGTCAGGAGAGTAGAGGACAGTTCCCGCGTGTGTACAGGCCAGTCAGGAGAGTAGAGGACAGTTCCCACGTGTGTACAGGTCAGTCAGGAGAGTAGAGGACAGTTCCCACGTGTGTACAGGCCAGTCAGGAGAGTAGAGGACAGTTCCCACGTGTGTACAGGCCAGTCAGGAGAGTAGAGGACAGTTCCCACGTGTGCACAGGCCAGTCAGGAGAGTAGAGGACAGTTCCCGCGTGTGCACAGGCCAGTCAGGAGAGCACAGGGTGGTTTCCGTGAGTGCACAGGCCAGTCAGGAGAGCACAGGGTGGTTTCCGTGAGTGCACAGGCCAGTCAGGAGAGCACAGGGTGGTTTCCGTGAGTGCACAGGCCAGTCAGGAGAGCACAGGATGGTTCCCGTGAGTGCACAGGCAAGTCAGGAGAGCAAAGGACGGTTCCCGTGAGTGCACAGGCCAGTCAGGAGAGCACAGGATGGTTCCCGTGAGTGCACAGGCAAGTCAGGAGAGCAAAGGACGGTTCCCGTGAGTGCACAGGCCAGTCAGGAGAGCACAGGGTGGTTCCCGTGAGTGCACAGGCCAGTCAGGAGAGCACAGGGTGGTTCCCGTGAGTGCACAGACCAGTCAGGAGAGCACAGGACATTTCCCGCATGTATACAGGACAGTCAGGATAGTAAATTAAACCTGAGAGCTTTGAGTAAACAGAACATCATTGTCACAGATCAACAACAACAACAGATTTTTTAAAAGTACATATAGAACGTGATTCAAATGTGTAAAATATATTTGAATGCATTAAATTATCCATCAGCAATAGCCAATTGTCATTGTCAAGTTTTCGCTTTCAATTTCTCAAATGGATGTCTCTCAAACCATGGCGCCTTTGGGTTTGGATTCCAGGCTAATGGGGGGCGGGCTTACAGGCGGCTACGTGTCTCGAAACCTTAGATTGGTCACTTTCACTGAAGTGATGGACGAACTAACAAATTCCTGCCATTGTCCAGTCCCGTGTTGGGATTGGTTATTACGAGTATTCTGTTTGCGATGCACCTGTTTAGCTCGCTAGCCGGGTTGGGCAGTGAGCGCCAAGCAACTTGGGGAACCCAGAAGCAGGATAACTAAATTGGGGAATAAATTCTAATAGGAATACTATACCTTGAGTTGAGTGGAATCTACTTGCTAAACTTAGCTATCTTATTTCTTGTTAGCCAGCTAAATGAAAAGCAGACAGTCTGCTCTAGCAAACACCATACAACGAGTCCACTAATTGCAGGTGGAGCCAATATTTAGGGGATTAAGCCCAAGGACAGGCACACAAACACACAGCACATGGGGGCACATGTTGAATTCTATGAAGACACAAAAGGGGAGAATCTGCTACCTGCCACAGTTTATACAGTACATAACCAGTGCCAAATAACAAAATGTAAAATAACATATGAAAACCAGCGTTTATCTCAGGTTAACATGTCAGAATCCTCTTTATTCGCCAAATACATTTGACTGTGCAAGAATCTGACTGTGAAATTGAGCTGCCACAATAAACAGAATATACAGACAAAAAAATAAAATAATTCTGCATCTATATATATATGTGGAAATTCTGTATATATATATATATAGGTGCAGAATTTCCACAGATCCACATGCAGTACATACACTATGAACCTTATAAGCTGTAAGGTAGTCTAGTGGATAAGACCATTAGGCCAGTAACTGAAAGGTTGCTGGTTCAAATCCTGAGCCAACTGTGTGAAAATTCTGTCAATATGCCCTTGAAAGAGGCACTTTATCCTAGTTGCTCAAAGGTAAACAAACAAGCTAAATGCTATGTGCAATTCTGTGATGATAGTCTGTGGCTGAACAGTGCAAAGTTCATGGATGAGACGACCAGGTGGATGGTTGGTGAGGGCCATGGCACAGAGGAAGAAACAGCTCAGGTGGAAGGAGGTTTTGGTCATGAATGACCACTCAGCACACCAGACAATCTGTTGCAGTGGGTGAGGAGGTCCTCTGCCTCATTGGTGTAGTGGTCCAGGGCGATGAAGTAGAACTCCAACTTGCTACACACAGACCTGTCTCCTGAGAACAACTGGAGAGAGAGGAAAGACGTGTCAGAGACTCATTTCAATGGCAGATTTTATGTTTTAACATTAATGTTGAATTCAAGGTAGCAGTCCATTTTAAGACTGCTGTGTCAAAAGAGGAAACTATGGTTAATAATTTAGCCAAGTAAGTGATAACAAGATGTGGGACTGGACTGAGCAGTAGGGCAATTCCACGGTAACAGATTTTACACTTTAAAATGTAGGTCAAACAAATGCCAATGATTTCAAAGTGAAACACACAATACAACACAAGGACTACTTTTAACAATTTGCAATCATTGGTTTGCAAGGTATGGATGGCATTGTTTTGTTTTGGTGGGGTTTCCGTCTCTAACATTCATTCTTTAAAATACAGGGAACAACCGAACTCTGACCAATCAGTTGCTAGTTTTCTTGTGGGGGTGGTTTTGCACCAAGGTTGGCGTGGATAAAAAAGACGCAGCCCTATCCTTCATCCATGGCTGCCTGACCAACCAGTTCACAATACCATCATCATCGTCATCATCATCTCTCAGTGAAGAGCAAACTCACCCATTCTGAGTGACGGTGTGGTGGCCGGCACAGGACAACTGCAGTACACACACACACACACACACACACACACACACACACACACACACACACACACACACACACACACACACACACACACACACACACACACACACACACACACACACAGGTCTAGTGGTAAAGAACCCATCGACACCACTCTCCTCCACTGCAGATGGATTAAACAACCTTCTTAAATGAAGTCTTACTAACCACACAAGGACCTTCTTAAATGAAGTCTTACTACCACACAAGGACCTTCTTAAATGAAGTCTTACTAACCACACAAGGACCTTCTTAAATGAAGTCTTACTAACCACACAAGGACCTTCTTAAATGAAGTCTTACTAACCACACAAGGACTTCTTCCCCAGAATTAGAGAGAGGGGGTGGACATGTGTGTATCGTCTTCTGTGTGAGTTTTAATTGAAACTCAAACAAAGGGCTTGAGCTTCTTTTGAACACTGTGTAGAGACTTTAAGTTGGATAGCACAATGAGAGGTCAACCAACAAATAGATTGATGCAGGGAGAATCTGTTCAACCCAGGAGGGTTATTCTCATTCAGTCATTTGAATCTGCAGAGCGTCAGGGAAACAAAAGCCCTATCCTTGATGGTGGAGAGCCAGCCAGGGTATCAAACAGAACACGGCGTGCACCTCGGCATTGTGAAATCAGCCGCTGAACCAGCTTTAATAGTTCAGTGTGTAAGAAGTGGCAGTGTGATTACTACATTTAATACGATGTAAATGTGGCCTATTGGTTTTATTTATCCATGCTTTACATACTATAAACTCCTTACATAGGAGGTTGTCAAGTCTGGTACTGTATAATATATAGTTACACTGAACATGTAGCCATATGACAGCTGCTGCTCATTGAAACTCTGGTCTGAATCTGTTGGCATCACTCAAGTGAACTACATCCCCTGAAACCATGTACTGGGCATACTGTATGTCAACTGTGTGTGTATTCAACTTTTAGTAATACTAATGATAATCATAAGATATGGATTTTACAGCCCTTTTCTTAGACTTTTACAAGTTACTCTGAAAAAGGCTGTCTGCTATATGATGAAAATGGCCAATATTAAATGTGAAATAACTTGCCTTTTTTGGGGGTGATAGTGGGTGGGTTTGTCCAAGTTGTCAGGTAGCAGGACCGGAGAGCTTGAGAGGATTAATCAGGCTGGTTCTGTTGAAAAGCTCCATCTGGATATGATAGATGACATGTTGGCTACAGAGCGCACAGTGACAGATGACAAAGACTGGGAACCCACACCTGCAGAAATCCACTCTGCTCATGTTGGCCTCAACCACAGCGTCAAGGTAGCCAAGTATGTGTGTGTGTGTGTGTGTGTGTGTGTGTGTGTGTGTGTGTGTGTGTGTGTGTGTGTGTGTGTGTGTGTGTGTGTGTGTGTGTGTGTGTGTGTGTGTACATGTGTGTACATGTGTGTTCTGTCCTGAAATGAAGCCATCCCACCAGTGATTAATCAGGGCTCCTGTACCAGACTGACCTGTTACTCATAACCCCTCCATTATAATGTGATCTAAAGCCCAGACACTGGAAGTAACATGCCGCTGGTCTGGTCTGGTCTAGGGACTCACACACAAGGAGACTGGCTAAAGTCCTCTCAATGACAATGGGGAGATGAGTTAGTGGAGAGCCCAAAGTCAGAAGCTGGAATGACAGCAAACTAGCTGTGTTTCGTATTTTTCTACTGCCATTTCTATGTATATATCCTTAAAAATAATGCTGATCCATGATTTCGACTGGCTGAAAAAAGTTGACAGCCTGTCTGTTTCATCCCGACTCCTAACATGTTCATTACCATGGGACAGATGGAGATCACATTTCAATATTGAAACAATGTTGCAAATGTCGGAGAGACAGATCTCCACTGCTAGTCAAAGAAATAATAGATAATGTGTAGATGCTTTATACAGTGTAGATCTAGTGTGTAAATGGCCTGGCTGAGGTGATGAAACAGTCGATTGTGCAGTCAGATGGAACAGAGTAAATAGGCATTTCAACGTCATAGATTTAGGTGGTAACTTGCGGTTTTAACCAATCACCATCCAGGATTAGACCTTAACCGTTACATAATCTCATACACATTGTCAACTTGATCTACATTTATTATTATCCTCATCATCATAATGGTCATCTTCATCATCATAAGAGTCATCCTCATCATCATAAGAGTCATCCTCATCATAATAAGTCATCTTCATCATCATAAGAGTCATCTTCATCATCATAAGAGTCATCATCATAAGAGTCATCCTCATCATAATAAGAGTCATCTTCATCATCATAAGAGTCATCTTCATCATCATAAGAGTCATCCTCATAAGAGTCATCATAAGTCATCCTCATCATCATAAGAGTCATCTTCATCATCATAAGAGTCATTCTCATCATCATAAGAGTCATCTTCATCATCATAAGAGTCATCCTCATCATCATAAGAGTCATCCTCATCATCATAAGAGTCATCCTCATCATCATAAGAATCATCCTCATCATCATAAGAGTCATCCTCATCATCATAAGAGTCATCCTCATCATCATAAGAGTCATCCTCATCATCATAAGAGTCATCCTCATCATCATAAGAGTCATCCTCATCATCATAAGAATCATCCTCATCATCATAAGAGTCATCCTCATCATCATAAGAGTCATCCTCATCATCATAAGAATCATCCTCATCATCATAAGAGTCATCCTCATCATCATAATAGTCATTCTGTAACGGTTTTCTTGTGTCAAAGGAGAGGCGGACCAAAACGCAGCGTGGTGATTATTCACGGTTCTTTAATAAAGAAACTATACATGAATAGACTAACAAAACAAGAAATGTGAAAAACCAAAACAGCCCTATCTGGTGCAAACACAGAGACAGGAACAATCACCCACAAAACCCAACACCAAACAGGCTACCTAAATATGGTTCCCAATCAGAGACAATGACTAACACCTGCCTATGATTGAGAACCATATCAGGCCAAACACAGAAACAGACAAACTAGACACACAACATAGAATGCCCACTCAGATCACACCCTGACCAACCAAAACATAGAAACATACAAAGCAAACTATGGTCAGGGTGTGACACATTCTCTTTTTACAACAATATCATAGACTTCCTCTCTCAGATCCAGATCCCATCCAGATCCCTCAGATCCTCAGATCCATCAGAATTGATTTCTCCACCATAGAGGAGAGAGCTACCATGGAAAACTTTCACAGCTTATACTAGAGTTATCCAGCAAACTTATTTTCTGAGCGACTCAGTCAAATCCAAATCCAGTTGGTAATCCAATGTAAACCTGATTTTCTCTCAACAAAGAGCAGACTAATGAGACAAAGTAGACAATCTCAACGCTTTTACTGAAAGATTACGTTGAATTATGAATTATATAATATGGTCTTCCTCTCTCTCTCCCTCCCCTCCGTTCCTCTTTTCTTTTCATGGCAGAATTATTTATATTTTCTCTGTCTCTCTCCCTCTCTTTTTCCCTCTCGTTTTCTTTCTCTCTCCCTCTCTTACCCTCTGTCCAACTCCCCCTCACTCATTCTCTCTCTCATACTGTTCAGTCATCCCCATTCAGGGCCATTCATGAATAATCCTTGCAGTAATTTGGCTCAGAACTTGCCTGACAGGATCTGTTGTTAAAGGTCCAAAGCAGCCATTTTCATCTCAGTATCAAATCATTTCTAGGAAGCAAATAAGTACTTGCTCTGATTGTTCTCAATTAAAATGGTCAAAAATTAACAAAAACAGCATCTTAGCAAAGAGCAATTTCAAAAGCAAGAATTTAGCTAGGACTGTCTGGAAGTGGTCTGAGTGGGGAGGGGAAAACTAGTTGTTATTGGAAGGGAGGTTTGGAACTCTTTCTTATTTAACAATGAACTAATTTACCCCCTGGTGATGTCACCAGGCAGGTCAAAACATCCCACCAAAACAGGGTGAAATTTCCGGGAGTCTTTTCAAACAGCCCTTACACTCAAAATATATTATCTTCATTTTTACAATTTCACAGTATTATTCCAATCTCATTATGTGCAGTATATAAAACACAGGAAAATCTGCACTGGGCCTTTAACACGTGTAACAAAGTGTTGGTGGCGGTGACGGGGCAGGTGTCGAGGGGAGTAGGGGAACAGGCTGAGCCCAGGGACATGGATTCAGTGCACTCTTATTAGAACGGTGTCCAAGCAGAGATGCAGCCCTTTGTTAAGGGTGATTTAAAATGGATTTCATGTAGCCGGCGAGACAAGGTGCTCTAGCCTTACGGCAGCCTGACAGCTCTCAGGGTGACAGCTGTGAATTGAGGGTTGATTGCGGGCTGAAGTATTGCTGTCTAATATGTGTTACCTACCTGCATAAATATTTATATGCCCCTGTACAGAGCGGGGAAGGAGGGAGGAGGAGGATATAGTTGAGCACAGCTTCAATCAGTTGACAAAATGACTAAACTAGCCCCCTTTACCCAGCTGATAACAACCCCTTCAAGGCCAGGGGCCTTGGTGACTGGAATAGACCTTTATCACGACACATTACAAACCCATCTTACACACAAATTAAAACAACAATATTTTAGTCATTTAGCAGAGACTTATCCAGAGCAACTAGGGTTCAGGTAACTTGCTCAAGATTTTTCATCTAGTCAACTCGGTGTTTCGAACCAGCCCAATGATCTTAATTTCTAGGCCACACACACACACACACACACACACACACACACACACACACACACACACACACACACACACACACACACACACACACACACACACACACACACACACACACACACACACACACACACACGACAGAGGAGAGGGCCAGGAGTTTTTCCTAGGCTGGTGTCAGTAAGGACTCGTGGCCATAACCTTGCACCAAACCTCACACAACTCTACATTTCACTCACACTCCTCACAAAGGTTGATACAGTAACCTAAATCTTGACAAGTGAAGACCTTCATCTTGTTCTTTTCTAAGAACAGTATACTCTTCCTCTGTTTTCTGTCTCTCTTCTCTTCTGTGAAACTCACAGGAGCCCCAGTCTTTTGAAAAGTAAGAGTGAGAAGTCACCATGCACATAAGGTGTTCCCTGATGATTGAGGGTTGTCTAGTCTGAAGTTTAAATGAAAGGGGGATCTGGGGAAATGAACTTGTAAAATTGAAACTGAACCATCTATGTATTGTACATTTATGTACCGTAGACATCCCCCCTCCACACCCACCCACACACACATCGGCCCTGCCTCTCCATTGCCCCATCAGTCTTTCAGTTCTTCGCTGGCCAATGAAGACCCTCCCCCCTCCCTCTCTCCCCCCCTTTCTCTCCCTATCTCCCTCTGTCCACCACACCTACTGTACAGCGGAGACATGACAGGCAGTAGTTAACTACCATTCAGCATGTGTAGTGTTGTCGCCAAATATATTGGCACCCTTGCACTTTTCTTCAATTTTCCTTTCAAATAAGTAAAAGAAACAACAAAAAAACTTTTGTTCACCACACCTTGTTGTTGGATTTTCAACATTGCAGAACCAATTAACTTTTGTAAACTTATGTTTACAATTTGTATTTAGAAAATAAAGGAAAATGGAATAGACAAAACTATTGGCATCCCTGAGCAACCCTGAGCAACCCGCGGGATACAGACAAATTCAATGTCTATTCCACATTGGTTCAACGTCAATTTGAAACAATGTCTATTCAACCAGTGTGTGCCCAGTGGGTAGTAGTAGTGTAGTGTGTTCAGGTGTGTTGGCTTCGCTCACTAATTGGCCACACCTGATCTTAATGAGTGTTTTTTCCCTTTGAAATGGAGTTTGTTTGAATAGACTAAAATGAACAGCTTCGTAAACGTAAAAACACATGGCATGCTAGCTTTATCTTGGTGGGGCAGTGGAATAATTCCATGGATATTAAACAGAAGTTTCTAGGTTTGAATCTCACTGATGACATGTCACAGTAAAAAATAATTGTGTTTGCATGATTAATGTCTAAGGGATTGTCCTATCGGTGCTTGGAGTAAAACAAAGTGAAACCAAAATAAGATAGAAGCATTATTAAAAGTCTTACTGAAACATTCAGTGAAAAGAAAGTTATTCAAAAACCTATCATTTCTGTTCTTAAAGCGTTAATAAAACATATCAGGAAAAATTTCAAGGAACCAGAATAGAATGTTCTCAGAAACTCACTGCAACCTAAATGTATATTTTCCCAGAATAGGCTAAATGTTCACTTCAGTTCACAGAACATTTAAAAATAGTTTTACCTGTCAGGAAACATATGGCTTCATTACCAGAACCAATGTTAAACCAAAAATGTATGTTCCCACAACTTCCAAGGAACCAAACGAGCTAGCTGGGTGTTTTCTTAAATTAAAAATGCAAACTTAAGTAAAAATAAAAGTGGTTCTGCAATGTTGGAGTGTGGAGACCAATTTGAACTTCAATTCTTTCTTATTTTTGAAAAAAATAGGGACTTATTTCAGAAAAGTGCAAGGGTGCCACATGTTTTGTATGTGGGTGGGATGGAGAGACAAGAGGGAGGCGCCATTACCTGTTGGCCAGTAGCGTTTCCAAGGTCAATCGACCCATCCCCTGGTAAATTGGCAGTAGCATGGCCCAGTCCGAGGCCCAGTCTCCCATGGCTGCCTGTTGATGTATGAGGGGACGTATTGTTAGTTATTAATCACAGTTAATATGATCAGTAAATTACAGCTCCAGCTGGGGTGGACTAACCAAGGAGGAGGGGTTCCTGAACGAGGACGCAGACACGTCACATCAATCATCTCTGCACAAGAAGGTTTTTATTCCAATAAGACAGCAATTCATTTATAAATCCATTGGGGGGGATATAGCCATCATTTATAAAAAGATAAATACATTTTGTGAGGAGAGTCGTTACTCTTCGAACTATTTTGCCGTGGCGCACTGCCCAGCACCCCTCCCTCTATCTCTCTTTCTCTCCCTTTCTCTACCTGTCTCTCTCTATATATCTCTCTTTCTCTCCCTTTCTCTACCTGTCTCTCTCTCTCTCTCTATATATATATCTCTCTTTCTCTACCTGTCTCTCTCTATATATCTCTTTGTCTCCCTTTCTCAACCTGTCTCTCTCTCTATATCTCTCTTTCTCTCCCTTTCTCTACATGTCTCTCTCTATATATCTCTCTTTCTCTCCCTTTCTCTACCTGTCTCTCTATATATCTCTCTTTCTCTCCCTTTCTCTACCTGTCTCTCTCTATATATTTCTCTTTCTCTACCTGTCTCTCTCTATATATCTCTTTCTCTACCTGTCTCTCTCTCTATATATATCTTTCTCTCCCTTTCTCTACCTGTCTCTCTCTATATATCTCTCTTTCTCTACCTGTCTCTCTATATATCTCTCTTTCTCTACCTGTCTCTCTCTATATATCTCTTTCTCTCCCTTTCTCTACCTGTCTCTCTCTCTATATCTCTCCTTTTCTCCCTTTCTCTACCTGTCTCTCTCTATATATCTCTTTCTCACCCTTTCTCTACCTGTCTCTCTCTCTATATCTCTCTTTCTCTCCCTTTCTCTACATCTCTCTCTCTATATATCTCTCTTTCTCTCCCTTTCTCTACCTGTCTCTCTATATATCTCTCTTTCTCTCCCTTTCTCTACCTGTCTCTCTCTATATATCTCTCTTTCTCTCCCTTTCTTTACCTGTCTCTCTCTATATATCTCTCTTTCTCTACCTGTCTCTCTCTATATATCTCTCTTTCTCTACCTGTCTCTCTCTATATCTCTCTTTCTCTCCCTTTCTCTACCTGTCTCTCTCTATATCTCTCTTTCTCTACCTGTCTCTCTCTATATCTCTCTTTTTCTCCCTTTCTCTACCTGTCTCTCTCTATATATCTCTCTTTCTCTCCCTTTCTCTACCTGTCTCTCTCTATATATCTCTCTTTCTCTCCCTTTCTCTACCTGTCTCTCTCTATATATCTCTCTTTCTCTACCTGTCTCTCTCTATATATCTCTCTTTCTCTACTTGTCTCTCTCTATATATCTCTCTTTCTCTACCTGTCTCTCTCTATATATCTCTCTTTCTCTACCTGTCTCTCTCTATATATCTCTCTTTCTCAACCTGTCCCTCTCTCTCTATATATATATATATCTTTCTCTACCTCTCTCTCTATATATATATATCTTTCTCTACAAGTCTCTCTCTATATATCTCTCTTTCTCTCCTTTTCTCTACCCGTCTCTCTCTATATATATCTCTCTTTCTCTACCTGTCTCTCTATATATCTCTCATTCTCTACCTGTCTCTCTCTATATATCTCCCTTTCTCTACCTGACTCTCTCTCTTTATATATATCTCTCTTTACCCCTTTCTCTACCTGTCTCTCTCTATATATCTCTGTTCTCTCCTTTTCTCTACCTGTCTCTCTGTATCTCTCTCTTCTCTATATTCCTTTCTCTACCTGTCTCTCTCTATATATATATATCTCTCTTTCTCTCCCTTTCTCTACCTGTCTCTCTCTCTATATATCTCTCTTTCTCTACCTGTCTCTCTCTATATATCTCTCTTTCTCTACTTGTCTCTCTCTATATATCGCTCTTTCTCTACCTGTCTCTCTCTATATATCTCTCTTTCTCTACCTGTCTCTCTCTATATATCTCTCTTTCTCAACCTGTCCCTCTCTCTCTATATATATATATATATCTTTCTCTACCTCTCTCTATATATATATATATATCTTTCTCTACAAGTCTCTCTCTATATATCTCTCTTTCTCTCCTTTTCTCTACCCGTCTCTCTCTATATATATCTCTCTTTCTCTACCTGTCTCTCTATATATCTCTCATTCTCTACCTGTCTCTCTCTATATATCTCCCTTTCTCTACCTCTCTCTCTCTTTATATATATCTCTCTTTACCCCTTTCTCTACCTGTCTCTCTCTATATATCTCTCGTTCTCTCCTTTTCTCTACCTGTCTCTCTCTATATATCTCTCTTTCTCTTCCTTTCTCTACCTGTCTCTCTCTATAGCTCTCTCTTTCTCTCCCTTTCTCTACCTGTCTCTCTCTATATATCTCTCTTTCTTTACCTGTCTCTCTCTATATATCTCTCTTTCTCTACCTGTCTCTCTCTATATATATATATATCTCTTTCTCTACCTGTCTCTCTCGCTATATTCTCTTTCTCTACCTGCCTCTCTCTATATATCTATCTTTCTCTACCTGTCTCTCTACATATATATATATATATATCTCTTTCTCTACCTGTCTCTCTCTATATATCTCTCTTTCTCTACCTGTCTATCTCTCTCTATATATATATATCTCTTTTTCTCTACCTGTCTCTCTCTATATATCTCCCTTTCTCTACCTGTCTCTCTCTATATATCTCCCTTTCTCTACCTGTCTCTCTCTATATATCTCTTTCTCTCCCTTTCTCTACCTGTCTCTCTCTATATATCTCTCTTTCTCTACCTATCTCTCTCTATATATCTCTCGCTCTCTTTACCCCTTTCTCTCCCTCCTTTGTGTTCAGGGAAGAACATCACTGTGTCGTAAAGGCAAATACAAATCTGATTGCTTTGATTGCCAAAATGTCACGCTTAACTCCAGGCGTTTTATTGACAGAAGGAGGGGAACGCGACTACGACACCCCTCCCTCCTCCTGCTCCTGCTCCTCCTCCTCCTCTCCCCTTCTCCTCCTCCCCCTTCCCTCACCTCCACCAGACGTGATTGATGGATCTGGATTTTCTCTCCTCCCTCCATTTGATTTGACAAACAACACAGGCACCTAAAGCGGAGAAAGCATTCTAATCATTCTCTTAATAGGGTGTTTCTATGCAAAGCTATGCAGCTTCCTGTGATAAGGAGGAAAACAGAGAGCCAGAGGATTATAGTGTGTCCGCTCTGGAGAACAATAGCAGCTAAACAGGTATTTCAGAAGGGATCAGAACAGCATCAATGTGTCCCAAAGAGGCAGAGAGAGAAACAATTTATCAGATAATATGTGATGTTGTTGATTGTTTCGTATGATATCACTGGTTTGTCCCATGACAGAAAAGATCTCACATTGAACTACCTGTTGCTCCAAAAATATTCTATAAAGCTCAGGGGAGAAAGGTTGGGGTAAGGGGGCTTCAGCTCAAATCCTTGAAGAGCTGTGCTTTAAAAGTCCTCCTTTTTTAAATGGTAAAACTTCCATCTTCTGGAGAATAGTGATACCAATGGAGAATAGTGAGGTTCCAAAAAGTGCTGACAACTTCTGAGACTGTCACTACACTCATCTCACCGGACAGTACCCCTCATTCCAACATCACTTTAGTGGTCTTGACACAAAGTTAAACATACATACACTACGGGTCAAACGTTTTAGAACACAGACTCATTCAAGGGTTTTTCCTCATTTTTCCTATTTTCTACATTGTAGAATAAGACATCAAAACTATGAAATCACCCATATGGAATCATGTAGTAACCAAAAAAGTGTTTAACAAATAAATAAAAAATATTTGAGATTCTTCAAAAAGCCACCCTTTGCCTTGATGACAGCGTTGCACACTCTTGACATTCTCTCAACCAGCTTCACCTGGAATTATTTTCCAACACTTGAAGGAGTTCCCACATATGCTGAGCACTTGTTGTCTGCTTTTCCTTCAATCTGCGGTCCGACTCATCCCAAATCATCTCAATTTGGTTGAGGTCGGGGGATTGTGGAGGCCAGGTCATCTGTTATTTCATAGTTTTAATGTCTTCACTATTATTCTAAAATGTAGAACATAGTAAAAAATAAAGAAAAACCCTGTAATGAGTAGCTGTTCTAAAACTTTTGACCGGTAGTGCACATACATTCCAAACCAACTTTAGTGTCCCACAAAGTTAAACATCCATACAGTACATGTACGCTACCACAAATGCACATACACACACATTTACTGAATTCTCTATAATTCTTATATATTAAAATGGCTTTGAAACATTTACGTTTGCATTGTGTGTGAAAGACAAAATACAGCGGTCAACCTGTTGCTGCCAATGTGGTCAAACTGGTGGAGGGGGTTGAACTGGGGTGAGGGGTACTGTCTGATTCCAGGTCAAATATCATTGTTGGAGGAGACTCATCTGGGGGGGGTCACTGGACGCACACAGCTTGGAGATCAACAGTGGTTTGAGAGAGAGTGTGAGCGTGAGCGAGAGAAAGAGAGAGAGAGGTCAAAGAGTTTGACTTTGACACTTCTTCCAAAGATCTCGGGGACAAATACAGCCGTTTTAAAAGATAATTATCTGGAAGGACACATTGCTATGTTTTATCCCTGATTGAAACAATTACAGTTCCAGACATTATGGGCACTGGGATGCTCTCTTTCCACCATTCACCTGTCTGTTTGACCCAACAAAAGTAGGAACTAATCACTTTCAGACTGTTGACATAAAGTCAGCAAAAAAATTAACATCCTCTCACTGTTAACTGCGTTTATTTTCAGCAAACTTAACATATGTAAATATTTGTATGAACATAGCAAGATTCCACAACTGAGACATAAACTGAACAAGTTCCACAGACATGTGACTAACAGAAATGAGATGATGTGTCCCTGAAAAAAAGGGGGGATCAAAATCAAAAGTAACAGTCAGTATCTGGTGTGGCCACCAGCTGCATTAAGTACTGCAGTTGCTGTGAGATGTCACCCCACTCTTCCACCAAGGCACCTGCAAGCTCCCGGACATTTCTGGGGGGAATGGCCCTAGTCCTCACCCTCTGATCCAACAGGTCCCAGACGTACTCAATGTGATTGAGAACCAGGCTCTTCACTGGCCATTGGCAGAACACTGATAATCCTGTCTTGCTGGAAATCACACACAGAATGAGCAGTATGGCTGGTGGTATTGTCATGCTGGAGGGTCATGTCAGGATGAGCCTACAGGAAGGGTACCACATGAGGGAGGAGGATGTCTTCCCTGTAACGCACAGCGTTGAGATTGCCTGCAATGACAACAAGCTCAGTCTGATGATGCTGTGACACACCGCCCCAGACCATGAAGGACCCTCCACCTCCAAATCGATCCCATTCCAGATTCCAGGCCTTGGTGTAACGCTCATTCCTTCCACGATAAACACAAATCTGACCATCACCCCTCCCTGGTGAAACAAAACCGCAAATCATCAGTGAAGAGCACTTTTTCCAGTCCTGTCTGGTCCAGCGATGGTGGGTTTGTGCCCATAGGCAAAGTTTTTGCCGGTGATGTCTGATGAGGACCTGCCTTACAACAGACCTACAAGCCCTCAGTCCAGCCCCTCTCAGCCTACTGCAGACAATCTGAGCACTGACGCAGGGATTGTGCGTTCCTGGTGTAACTCAGGCAGCTGTTGTTGCCATCCTGTACCTGTCCCGCAGGTGTGATGTTCGTATGTACCGATCTTGTGCAGGTGTTGTTACACGTGATCTGCCACTGCGAGGATGATCAGCTGTCTGTCCTGTCTCCCTGTAGCGTTGTCTTAGGCGTATTACAGTGCGGATATTAAATTTATTGCCCTGGCCACATCTGCGGTCCTCATGCCTCCTTGCAGCATGTCTAAGGCACGTTCACGCAGATGAGCAGGGACCCTGGGCATCTTTCTTTTGGTGTTTTTTAGAGTCAGTAGAAAGGCCTCTTTAGTGTCCTAAGTTTTTATAACTGTGACCTTAATTGCGTACAGTCTGTGAGCTGTTAGTGTCTTAATGACCATTCCACAGGTGCATATTCATTATTAAATGTTTATAGTTCATTGAACAAGCATGGGAAACAATGTTGAAACCCTTTACATTGAAGATCTGTGAAGTTATTTGGATTTTTATGAATTATCTTTGAAAGACAGGATCCTGAAAAAGGGACATTTTTTTTTTGCTGAGTTTAGTTCCACACATCTGTCTCTCGCTATCTGTCTCTGTCTCTGTCTTTCTCTGACTCTCTCTCTCTCTGTGTCTCCCTCTTTCTCTCTCTGTCTCTTGAAATGAATCAGACCTTTTCAGAAACAGAAAAGGAAATACAGGATAAATGGAAAGGAAAATGATATGTATAGATATCCAGACAGAGAGAGAGAACTCTTTTACGGCAAGAGATAACTCTCTACCTTCATGACTACGGTGTAACCTTTGCTATGGGTTTGTATAAGCAGGAGAGGAGGAAGAGGTTTCCTTGGGCGTGAACAGAGGCACCCCAGTGTGATTCCCCCCTCAGCTCAGCCCAGCCCACCCTGACCTGCCCATCCTTGTCTTGACATTGTCTGGGTAGTGGAAGCTGCTAGGAGAGGGTACTCTGGAGCCTGTTTGGGCCACAGCACCTGCCGGCTACAAACAACAACCCTCTAGCACTCACTGAGTCTGACCGTTGTGGAAGAAGGAGGAGCTTAAGAGATTTTAATGGACAAATTACACTATATTTCTGTAAGCCAGCAAAAGAAAAAGGACTATAGCCAAGAGGATCTATGAAGGTTTTTGGACTTCTGTCATCTGTCCTCTCACCCACTCACTCCCTCCCTCCCTCCCTCCCTCCCTCCCTCCCTCCCTCCCTCCCTCCCTCCCTCCCTCCCTCCCTCCCTCCCTCCCTCCCTCCCTCCCTCCCTCCCTCCCTCCCTCCCTCCCCCATCCCTCACACATGCTACACAATAGCTCCAGGAAGGACAGTGGATGCTACAGTGTGATGTTGTCAGAGGAGGGTCGTCTGTATCTTAGCCAGGCAGTCAGGAGAAGGCAGAAGGCTCCAGCGGTAACCCCCCACATCTTCACCCTCTCCCCCATCCGCTAACCATTTCCCCAGAGAAGTCGCCGACCCCAGGCGAGCAGCCAGCTAACTGCGGGGGAGAGGGAGTGTTTCCTTACCTCATTGACTTGGATGATGTGATAGATTTGCCTCAGGTACTCAGCGCCACCTGGTTTGTGGCAAATCTCCAAGACTATCAGCTCTATTTTCTGCTCAGTCGCATCAGCCACACCTCTGCCACCGCTGCTGCCCCTCTCCTATGGAACTCCACTCAGACGCACTGAATGAGGGAGCAAGAGAGAGATGGCAATAGAGATAGAGAGGGGAGGGTGAAAGAGTGTTGAACAAAGACAGAAAGAAGGAGGTAGAAGAAACAAAAGGACATAGTTGCCATGAACATCTGCTACCTGAGCATTCCGTGTCTTAGGAATGCCACACAGCATTCATTCTGTTGTGAGTGACCGACCCAATGCCTGAATCACAAGCTGTATTATAGGAATGTTTTATGCTTTAAAAACATATAGGAGAGTTCAAGGTTTGGGATTTTATTTTCTCGCTGCATTGAAAGTTACAGCTCTACTGTTCCTACTTTCCATTGAACATTTCACTTCCCGGCCAATTTCAAAACCATTTGTATGGATCTCTTTCCTCAGCACTGAGGTGTCTATTGTAAGTGATCAGTGTAAAGAATGTAAATCATGGATACAGAGTATGTTCTGTTCTACCATATTCTTCACATGGAGGTGTTTAAACCATCCAGAGGCCAAGGCCTGCCGGGATAAAGCAGTTATACAGAAGTGATGTGTGTGGGTGATATCTGCTGGGCAAATCTGAATGGGTGTGTGTCAAGGTCCTCATACACACACACACACACACACACACACACACACACACACACACACACACACACACACACACACACACACACACACACACACACACACACACACACACACACACACACACACACACACACACACACACACACACACACACACACACACACACACAGCCCTACCCTGACAGTGGCCCGAGTCATTTCCCTGCCCTTCCTACATTCCTCACCATTTCCACGACGCCCGCCATCTGTCAAACACTCTCCTCCGTCCGGATAGACTTCCTGTCATTGTTTTCCCCCTCTTTCCCTCTGTCTCCCTCTCTATTCTCTTCTTCTTTTTGTAATTATAAGGTGGCAGAAACAGTGTCGCCTGTCAGGCAGCCTTTGGCAGCTGTGACATTGAGAGAGGCGGGCCAGGCCCTTCCTTCTCCTCCTGGTAGCAGGGCCGTGCATCCGTGTCAGCACCTGCTCTGTATCCTTTCCTGTCCATCACTGTGCAGGTGAAGCAGATGATTGGATTCAGTCAGCGGGGTGATTAATGAGGGCCTCTCTGGATTTGGGACAGCCTATCAATCATGTCATTAGGGCCAATGTGCCCTGAAAGAGGCAGACCTCCGCCAAGGAATAACTGCATTCATCTTCATCTGTGTATTCATCCCATCAGACCAGACAGGGTCACCATGATGGAGAACAATAATCTTCTACTCTACAAATTACTTTGCAAAGACAAGGTGGGGGCAGGTGTAGAGTGTGTGTGTGAGAGGATAGGCGGTGGGGGGGTGTTTTTGAACTGGCGCGCTCCCTTTCCCTCTTGCTGATGCCACTGTACACTGATTGTTTACAACCCAGGCATCACTTCCCAGTGAAGGTTATTTTAATGAATAGTGATGATCTCAGAGAATGGCTCCGACAGGTGATACATAATTACTCTTTCGCTTTTTCCCCTCAATTCTTCCCCCTCTTCTCCTTTTTTCCTACGACTTCAACCACTCCTCGTTGCTGTCACTGAGAGCAGCACATTTCCTGGAACACTTGAGCTAATCTGTTCTTCTTCTTTCTCTCTCTGTGTTTGTGTGGTTTCGTTACCCGACCAATCATTTTTAACGAGGATAAATGTGTCCAGACCTTTTTGTTTGCTCGTTGGTCTTGAGCGGTCAGAGGCGTAGGTTCTGGGAATAAGTCACCAAGCTCGGGGTCAAAGGGCAGATAGTATGAGCCAAACGTAAACCAAATTTCCCGTTGCCTTATTTTGTTTTCCATTTATAAAGTAGAATGTCCATCATTTAGGATAAACATCATGTCTCAGTAAACATTGATCTTGTTCATACAGGTTTCCATGAAAAATGGCTGTCACTGATGATGCAATCCATCAGGGTGGTACACACACTCAATTAAAAGAACATATCCAAATTGCATACTACTCATTAAATTGTTATATCACAAATACATGAATGTCTTTGGGCTAAACACCCAATGCATCAGACTGAAAGACATATTCTCCTTTCATATCATCCGTCTCAACCAATCTCCGCCCACAAATGGTAGATTAATCACCCAACAGAATGATGTAGAGGGAGATATACAGTAGCAGTGAATCAAAGTTCCTTGAGTAATGACCATCTTTTTGTTTTAAAATCTGTAAATCCTATGTGGAGACGTTTATATTCAAGACATCCTAAGTACTATTTATTTGCAGTACAGAGAGACATTGATTGAGTGTTTGCCCATACAGTAGGTGTCCAGAGTTGACCTCTTGGAGCAAAGCTCTCGGGCCTCTCACCTCTCTGGCTCTCTGCAGATTAGGGTTAGGGTTAGGGTTAGGTTGACCTCTCACCTCTCGGTGCAGAGCTTGCGGGCCTCATGTAGCTGCTTGGAGCTCCACTTGGGCCTCTTCTCCTCAAGGGCCTGCAGCACCATGTGCACGGTGGGCTTGGGCAACCTAGCAATACGTGGGTTGAATAAAGAGAAAACAATACTTTTAAAAAATCCATAAATGTGTCATTCTTTTGCAATTTACATCTACAGTATAGGCTACATTGAGGTATTTATTTCATTATTTTAGGCTATCTGAAATTAGTGGGTAAGCCTAAGCTTCAGGGCCAAACTGTATGCCCGCCAAATAGCCTACTCGCCAATCGCCATATGCTTTTGGGAACGGGCATAAAAAGTTCAAATCAGTCCATGGAGGCTAAAAGGACAATGTTGGAGTTTAATTCATTAAGAGAAAGGCTGTGAAATGGAGAGAAGTGAGGGCCAGAAAAGTCATGTTTGGGAGAGATTGGTGAAGTGGTAACAGAGGATGATAGCAGTGCCGGCTAAAGTATGTTATGTGATGATTGTAAGGCGCTGTACACATTTGAAAGTCACAAGACAGACAAATCAATTAGGCCTATGACACGTCAAGGGAACTGTAGCCTACGGTTCAGATGGTTTAAATGGAAACTGAAATCTGGACACTGACTGTATTGTAGGTCTAACCTCTCACATATCCTTAACATTAACTGCGGAACTAAGCATTTCTTGCATTAAAATTATACACCAAATGTAGGACTATTTATGTTGGGTGCGGATGAATGAACAACTGACCAGCACACCACGAGGGCACGTCCTTCTGCTGGCCCTCGCACATGGTTCCCTGGAGTCACTCCGACAGCAGGACCAGCCTCTCCTTGACTAGATGTATGACTAGATGTATGACTAGATGTATGACTACATGTATGACTAGATGTATGTCTAGATGTATGTCTAGATGTATGACTAGATGTATGACTACATGTATGACTAGAAGTGTGACTAGATGTATGATGTATGACTACATGTATGACTAGATGTATGACTAGATGTATGACTACATGTATGACTAGATGTATGTCTAGATGTATGACTACATGTATGACTAGATGTATGACTAGATGTATGACTAGATGTATGACTACATGTATGACTAGATGTATGTCTAGATGTATGTCTAGATGTATGACTAGATGTATGACTAGATGTATGACTAGATGTATGACTAGATGTATGTCTGGATGTATGTCTAGATGTATGTCTAGATGTATGACTAGATGTATGACTACATGTATGACTAGATGTATGTCTAGATGTATGTCTAGATGTACTAGATGTATGACTAGATGTATGACTACATGTATGACTAGATGTATGTCTAGATGTATGTCTAGATGTATGACTAGATGTATGACTAGATGTATGACTAGATGTATGACTACATGTATGACTAGATGTATGTCTAGATGTATGACTAGATGTATGTCTAGATGTATGACTAGATGTATGTCTAGATGTATGTCTAGATGTATGACTAGATGTATGACTAGATGTATGACTAGATGTATGACTAGATGTATGTCTGGATGTATGTCTAGATGTATGACTAGATGTATGACTAGATGTATGACTAGATGTATGTCTAGATGTATGACTAGATGTATGACTAGATGTATGACTAGATGTATGTCTAGATGTATGACTAGATGTATGACTAGATGTATGACTACATGTATGACTAGATGTATGTCTAGATGTATGTCTAGATGTATGACTAGATGTATGTCTAGATGTATGACTAGATGTATGACTAGATGTATGACTAGATATATGTCTAGATGTATGTCTAGATGTATGTCTAGATGTATGACTAGATGTATGACTAGATGTATGATTAGATGTATGATTAGATGTATGACTACATGTATGACTACATGTATGACTAGATGTATGACTACATGTATGACTAGATGTATGACTAGATGTATGCCCCCACAGCAGCTCTAGGGAGGTGGGTCCTCCAGGCAATGTCAGAGACAACGAGGGCCCAGAAGAGCAGGCCAGTGGAGCGCAGCTACTGAGCATGATGGGAAAGGTGTTTTTTCGGGGAGTGGAAGAGGAAGTGTACAGGCAGGGGGAGGGAGGCCACGGCCAAGGGCAGATTGTTGTGGATGAAGGAGAGTGCTTGGAGGGCCCGGTTCACATGACCGACAGGCGAGTAAGGTCAGCCAGGGGTCAAGGTGTTTCACACAATACTGAGCATTTAATAGTCAATCAAATGGGTTCCTGTGAATTACGAGAATAGATTAATCCACATATTTTTCCTCATCTCTGGAATTACACAATAATCAAACACAAATTAGACAGTGGGCCCAGTACTCTGAGGGATCTGAGGGGTGTAACAACAGTCTTTTGGGAGGACGCTGGCTGGGACATCTTGTCTCACCAGGGGGTCACAAGGCTCTTCAGGGGCCTGCCAGTCCAACACCATGTTGACCAGGCTAACCACGGCTGACCACCACGGGGACCGGCTGCGCTGAGACTAGGACAGGACAGGAGAGGCACCCTCAAGACAGAGTGGGAAAAAGTGTTAGGAACTGCTCTTATTCTAATTTGGGTAATGCTTATCAATTGTTGTATTTAAATCAGCAACTTATCAAGACCTGGGCAACTTTTTCTGTTAATGTTCTAAAGGACCTTTTCAGTGCCAAGAAGATAAAGATTATTTAAAAGAGAAAATCTGAAAACATCACAACAGGTTTAAAAAGTAGCAAATAAGTGTTTGGAGATCAAAATCAGGAGAAGTGGCGTATCGTGTGCCAAAGCCAGTAGAAGTGAGGTATCTTGTGCCAAAGCCAGTAGAAGTGAGGTATCTTGTGACAAAGCCAGTAGAAGTGAGGTATCTTGTGCCAAAGCCAGTAGAAGTGAGGTATCTTGTGCCAAAGCCAGTAGAAGTGAGGTATCGTGTAGCAAAACCAGTAGAGGTGAGGTATCGTGTGCCAAAGCCAGTAGAAGTCAGGTATCGTGTACCAAAACCAGTAGAAGTGAGGTATCGTGTGTCAAAGCCAGTAGAAGTCAGGTATCGTGTGCCAAAGCCAGTAGAAGTGAGGTATCGTGTACCAAAGCCAGTAGAAGTTAGGTATCGTGTTCCAAAGCCAGTAGAAGTGAGGTATCGTGTTCCAAAACCATTAGAAGTGAGGTATCGTGTACAAAAGCCAGTAGAAGTGAGGTATCTTGTGCCAAAACCAGTAGAAGTGAGGTATCGTGTACCAAAGCCAGTAGAAGTGAGGTATCGTGTTCCAAAGCAAGTAGAAGTGAGGTATCGTGTTCCAAAACCAGTAGAAGTGAGGTATCGTGTAGCAAAACCAGTAGAAGTGAGGTATCGTGTACCAAAACCAGTAGAATTGAGGTATCTTGTGCCAAAGCCAGTAGAAGTGAGGTATCGTGTTCCAAAACCAGGAGAAGTGAGGTAGTGTGTATCAATACTAGGAGAAGTGAGGTATCGGGTGCCAAAGCCAGTAGAGGTGAGGTAGTGTGTATCAATACCAGGGGAAGTGAGGTAGTGTGTATCAATACCAGTAGAAGTGAGGTATCGGGTGCCAAAGCCAGTAGAAGTGAGGTATCTTGTGCCAAAGCCAGTAGAAGTGAGGTATCGTGTGCCAAAACCAGTAGAAGTGAGGTATCGTGTACCAAAGCCAGTAGAAGTGAGGTATCGTGTTCCAAAGCCAATAGAAGTGAGGTATCATGTTCCAAAACAAGTAGAAGTGAGGTATCGTGTAGCAAAACCAGTAGAAGTGAGGTATCGTGTACCAAAACCAGTAGAATTGAGGTATCTTGTGCCAAAGCCAGTAGAAGTGAGGTATCGTGGTCCAAAACCAGGAGAAGTGAGGTAGTGTGTATCAATACCAGGAGAAGTGAGGTATCGGGTGACAAAGCCAGTAGAAGTGAGGTAGTGTGTATCAATACCAGGGGAAGTGAGGTAATGTGTATCAATACCAGTATAAGTGAGGTATCGGGTGCCAAAGCCAGTAGAAGTGAGGTAGTGTGTATCAATACCAGGGGAAGTGAGGTAGTGTGTATCAATACCAGTATAAGTGAGGTATCGGGTGCCAAAGCCAGTAGAAGTGAGGTAGTGTGTATCAATACCAGGGGAAGTGAGGTAGTGTGTATCAATACCAGGAGAAGTGAGGTAGTGTGTATCAATACCAGTAGAAGTGAGGTATCGGGTGCCAAAGCCAGTAGAAGTGAGGTAGTGTGTATCAATACCAGGGGAAGTGAGGTAGTGTGTATCAATACCAGTATAAGTGAGGTATCGGGTGCAAAAGCCAGTAGAAGTGAGGTAGTGTGTATCAATACCAGGGGAAGTGAGGTAGTGTGTATCAATACCAGGGGAAGTGAGGTAGTGTGTATCAATACCAGTATAAGTGAGGTATCGGGTGCCAAAGCCAATAGAAGTGAGGTAGTGTGTATCAATACCAGGGGAAGTGAGGTAGTGTGTATCAATACCAGTAGAAGTGAGGTATCGGGTGCAAAAGCCAGTAGAAGTGAGGTAGTGTGTATCAATACCAGGGGAAGTGAGGTAGTGTGTATCAATACCAGTAGAAGTGAGGTATCGGGTGCAAAAGCCAGTAGAAGTGAGGTAGTGTGTGCCAAAACCAGGAGAAGTGAGGTAGTGTGTATCAATACCAGGAGAAGTGAGGCATCGGGTGCAAAAGCCAGTAGAAGTGAGGTAGTGTGTATCAATACCAGGGGAAGTGAGGTAGTGTGTATCAAAACCAGGAGATGTGAGGTATCGGGTGCTAAAGCCAGTAGAAGTGAGGTATCATGTTCCAAAACCAGTAGAAGTGAGGTAGTGTGTAGCAAAACCAGTAGAAGTGAGGTATCGTGTGCAAAACCAGTAGAAGTGAGGTATGTGTATCAAAACCAGTAGAAGTGAGGTGTCGTGGTCCAAAACCAGGGGAAGTGAGGTATCGGGTGCTAAAACCAGTAGAAGTGAGGTATCGGGTGCAAAAGCCAGTAGAAGTGAGGTAGTGTGTATCAATACCAGGGGAAGTGAGGTAGTGTGTATCAATACCAGGAGAAGTGAGGTATCGGGTGCTAAAGCCAGTAGAAGTGAGGTATCGGGTGCAAAAGCCAGTAGAAGTGAGGTAGTGTGTATCAAAACCAGGAGAAGTGAGGTATCGGGTGCTAAAGCCAGTAGAAGTGAGGTATCGGGTGCAAAAGCCAGTAGAAGTGAGGTAGTGTGTATCAAAACCAGGAGAAGTGAGGTAGTGTGTATCAATACCAGGGGAAGTGAGGTAGTGTGTATCAAAACCAGGAGATGTGAGGTATCGGGTGCTAAAGCCAGTAGAAGTGAATATGTGTATCAATACCAGTAGAAGTGAGGTAGTGTGTATCAATACCAGTAGAAGTCGGGTGCAAAAGCCAGTAGAAGTGAGGTAGTGTGTATCAATACCAGGGGAAGTGAGGTAGTGTGTATCAATACCAGGAGAAGTGAGGTATGGGTGCCAAAGCCAGTAGAAGTGAGGTATCGTGTACCAAAGCCAGTAGAAGTGAGGTAGTGTGTTCAAATACCAATAGAAGTGAGGTATCATGTTCCAAAACCAGTAGAAGTGAGGTATCGGGTGCAAAACCAGTAGAAGTGAGGTATGTGTATCAAAACCAGTAGAAGTGAGGTAGTGTGTATCAATACCAGTAGAAGTGAGGTATCGGGTGCCAAAGCCAGTAGAAGTGAGGTAGTGTGTGAAGTGAGGTATCGGGTGACAAAGCCAGTAGAAGTGAGGTAGTGGGTGCAAAAACCAGGAGAAGTGAGGTAATGTGTATCAATACCAGTATAAGTGAGGTATCGGGTATCAAAGCCAGTAGAAGTGAGGTAGTGTGTATCAATACCAGGGGAAGTGAGGTAGTGTGTATCAATACCAGTAGAAGTGAGGTATCGGGTATCAAAGCCAGTAGAAGTGAGGTAGTGTGTGCCAAAACCAGGAGAAGTGAGGTAGTGTGTATCAATACCAGGGGAAGTGAGGTAGTGTGTATCAATACCAGGGGAAGTGAGGTAGTGTGTATCAATACCAGGGGAAGTGAGGTAGTGTGTATCAATACCAGGGGAAGTGAGGTAGTGTGTATCAATACCAGGAGAAGTGAGGCATCGGGTGCTAAAGCCAGTAGAAGTGAGGTAGTGTGTATCAATACCAGGAGAAGTGAGGCATCGGGTGCTAAAGCCAGTAGAAGTGAGGTAGTGTGTATCAATACCAGTAGAAGTGAGGTATCGGGTGCTAAAGCCAGTAGAAGTGAGGTAGTGTGTATCAATACAAGGGGAAGTGAGGTATCGTGTATCAAAACCAGGAGATGTGAGGTGTTGTGTACCAAGCCAGATGAGTACTGACTTTCCCAAGCATTTTGTTCTTTGAAATCCTGTACTTACATGCATCAGAGCAGCAACAGTATGCAGCTAGCTGTATGGCATGGAGAACATTTCTACAGCGTTAGCAGTAAAACATAGAGCTACAGTACATCACAGAGATGTAGTACAGGGACAGGACTGGAAGTGAAAAAGAAGAAAAAAAGTTGTTTAGGTTTTCTGCATGGGAAAACAAAACCTCTGTCTCCTGAAGCAAGTGAGACATCAACCCATTTGTCAAAACTCATCCCATATTCAAACACTGTTCTCAACTCATCACTTTTATATACTCAGTATGCAGGTTTCCATTGACCAAGGTTTATTCAACAAAATGAATGTTACCGAAACAATCTTTGCGACATTTATTTTTCAGGACAAGAATTGTCTTGACTTTCAAGAACGCCTGAATTACTTCACATTGCAATATGAAGTTTTCCCCATCAAATTGTTTCAGATCATCTAGGCCTGCGTGAATGCAAGTTACACCATGGCATGGACCATGGAGGTAAGTTGGAAGATGACAATTATGACAATATGGCAAATATGAGTAAATTCTTGCATTCTATCCATGCTGGCTGTTGCAGGGCTACCTGATACATAAATGATAGGTGGGCGGGTCATACAGTCTGTCGCCACTTTATTAATGCACAATTTGTCCTACAGGATCATGGAAACAGTCAACCACATCATTTTTATTCAACATTCTATTTTTTTGTGTGAAAAAGTGTTTTTTAAGGTGTAACGGAAATACTTGTAGCTGTTTTTATCGACAAGACAAACGCACCATGGCAGGCAATTGTCACGTCTTATTTCTAGATAAACTTTGTCAACAAAAAGATCACCGGACAACATAACTGCTAACAACTTCAACCCATCAGACTTCAACCGATACTAGCTGGTTGTTAAGGCATTGGGCATTACTGATAATTCATGGAACAGTAGAGAAGTTCCCAGAGAGATCATTAGATGGGTCAGGGATATCATGTGCCCCAAAATTAAATTACACCCCTAGAGCAGCCTAGAGCAGCAATTAAGCTAATGACAACGGGAGTCAGAGAGAGAGAGAGAGAGAGAGAGAGAGAGAGAGAGAGAGAGAGAGAGAGAGAGAGAGAGAGAGAGAAACTGGGCAACATTGAGACCACAGGAGTGAATCCACCACTGTCTTGTCTCCAATCAGCCTAATTTATGCGACAATAATTACCCCTCGTATGTGACGGAATAAAAAAGAAACCAGAAAGAGCTGAGACTTCACAGGAACCTTGATTAAGCCACAAAGTCAAAGCCTTTTCCAAAGAAAGGGAAGTGTCAGGGAATAATTGCAGTCTCTGTTACTGAGCACTGAACCAATGTAGTATGATTAGCTCAAGCTGCTGAGCGGCTGTTGGAGCAGGACTCTTGATATGTTATGTAATGGAAAGGACAATAAGTAAACAGTCACCAGAGAGCCAGTAGAGAAAGTGTTTGCGTTACAGTTTGGATTTGTAATGAGCCCTCAACTTCATTCCAATAAAAGCCCACTTCTGATGCGTTTTACTTATTTGAATAGTGATGACACGCGCGCGCGCACACACACACACACACACACACACACACACACACACACACACACACACACACAGGAACGATTTAGCGTTGACCTATAACTTGATCTGAACCTGACCTTGGTCAAATAAACACGTCAAATAGTTTAAAATATTTTAAGTGTGCTTAATTTAACTTGGAGTTTGCACTTTAAGGACTATTAAAATGGTTCTATTGTACCAGTCAAACCCAGCTCCAGTTTGTTTTTTTCAAAATATGTGACGTATTTGCCCCAGGTCTAATCTGAACATTAGTTAGGAGACAGGTTTTTTAGTGTTTCTCTTTTGAAACTCAGTCTGTATCCTGCATTATGTTCACGAAAGTGTCTAAAATACAATACACTACAGTGTAAAATACAGATGCTGTATAGCAACAGTGAGGTTTGAATACCTGCCAGGCTGTATAGTCCCAGAAGTGTCCCCTGTCAAAGTATGTCTCCAGGGCCAGGGTCAGGACTTTGAGGACATTGTTCAGAGAGCTGAGCACATTGAACACTACGTCCATAAACTCATCTCCTGCCTCACTCTTCACAGAAGACACAGCATCTTCCTCCTCCTCCCTTTTGAAATCTGAAAGATAAGTCTTCTTTTAGGGAAAAGCTGAAGTGACAAACACATAAAAGAGGTCAAGGACTATTATGGAACCCAAACATTTGTCAGTTCTGAATGGGGCCTTTTCAGCTGCGATCAGTAGATGGCTGTGCACCGCTAACCTTCCATTTCAACCTTAGCCGTCATGATTCACAATGTTCCCCAGCTGCAACTTGGAGGGGACTGGGGGTAGGTGGAACTACAGCATTATCAAACGCGTCAAGTTGGAAATGATCTCAAGGCCTGTACATATTGAAAAATGTCAAGGCTGTCCAAGCTGAAACACGCATGCAAGAGGTAACAAAAGAAGTGTTGGCATAGAAAAACACACACCCACACATATGTATTGAAACTATAGAAAAACATACAATTTCCAAAGCCTCTTGTGGACGAAAAAACATATATTTTTAACCTTTATTTAACTTGGCAAGTCAGTTAGGAACAAATTCTTATTTACAATGATGGCCTAGGAACAGTGGGTTAACTGCCTTGTTCAGGGGCAGAATGACATATTTTTACATTGTCAGCTCGGGGATTCGATCTAGCAACCTTTTGTTTACTGGCCCTTCCTAGTTAGAAGGTAGGAAGCACAGAGGAATGGGGAGGGTTGGGGTTGGGAATCACCTGGGTTCCTCCAGTGGCACAGGTCCAGAGACCGTCCGTCAGTCTGTTTTGTGGGAGATGACAGGTAGTTGAATAAGAGGGTGAATGCTAAGCAGCACTCAATGAGCGGGCTCTTTGAGCGAAGACAGGGCGTTGTTTGTGCTCCCCCTTGACAAATGCTGAACTATTTTGAAATGACAGGCCTAAAGTGCCTGCCACATTAAGGGATGCGAGGGCCCTAATATTGCCCGGCTATTTGAGAAGATAGAAAGCCCATTCACCAATGGGAATTAACTTGGCACAAAAAAGTGCTCAAACATCCTTTGACCTACAATCACTCTATTACACTGCATTATGTGGATAATGCCTCCGCCTTGTAGTTTGTCAGCCTGGTAATTGGTCGGTAAGGAGAGGGTGCGTGGCGATACCGGGGGGAAAGTGGGGACATATATTTTTTCCACTTGGGGTGCTGAAGAGCATGGCGGGTTAACAAGGCACATTTTTATTAATGAGCCCATTATGGAGCTGGAGAGGAGTTATGATAGAAAGACTGACACCACGCCTCTCAACCTCTCAGCTCCTGCATGGCCAACAAGTACACCTCCTGCAGCCTTGATTCATGGCCAACAAATACACATCCTGCAGCCTTGATTCATGGCCAACAAATACACCTCCCGCAACCTTGATTCATGGCCAACAAATACACCTCCTGCAACCTTGATTCATGGCCAACAAATACACCTCCTGCAACCTTGATTCATGGCCAACAAATACACCTCCTGCAACCTTGATTCATGGCCAACAAATACACCTCCTGCAACCTTGATTCATGGCCAACAAATACACCTCCCGCAGCCTTGATTCATGGCCAACAAATACACCTCCCGCAGCCTTCATTCATGGCCAACAAATACACCTCCTGCAACCTTGATTCATGGCCAACAAATACACCCCCTGCAGCCTTGATACATTATCTTTTGCCAGCAAGGCCCAGCACAGGGTCTCTCTCTCTCTCTCTCTCTCTCTCTCTCTCTCTCTCTCTCTCTCTCTCTCTCTCTCTCTCTCTCTCTCTCTCTCTCTCTCTCTCTCTCTCTCTCTCTCTCTCTCTCTCTCTCTCTCTCTCTCTCTCTCTCTCTCTCTCTCTCTCTCTCTCTCTCTCTCTCTCTCTCTCTCTCTCTCTCTCTCTCTCTCTCTCTCTCTCTCTCTCTCTCTCTCTCTCTCTCTCTCTCTCCAGAGAACAGACCCACCTATCACAGAGCGGTTAAGACAGCAGTGGCTGCTGGGAGTTGGGTCTGTTTGTTTCCTCTTAATTAGCTGGTCTCCGTGGCTGCGTCCGCGTGGTAGCGGTGTTGATGCACAGCAGCGCAGTGTGGGCTCAGGCGACGGTAAGGGGCGAGAAGCACTAGCTGGCTGCCATTATCTTAGAAGACTGGCGTTGTTATTACTAAGGTTCTTTTTAATGTCAATTCATGTGCACGTGCACAACAGTCTTTAAAGGTTGCATTTTGCCAGCAAGGAGAGAGGGGAAGGAATGTTTAAAGGTCAGTGTGTATTCTCAGGCTAGCCCCCTGCAGTGTTTATTACTGCGCTCTATTGATTTAGCCATGATGATGATGATAGTGAAGACGTTCAGCCACTGCACAGCCCGTCCAGAGATGTGATTCGTTTCATTAGGGTCCCAAGTCCTGAGGACACTGTCTGCCCTTGATTCTCAGGGAGAGAGGTCCTTTTGGTAAAAAAAAAAGAAGAAAAAAATGAGGCTATTTCATTAATAGAAAAACAGAACAAATTCATAAAATCTCTATCTACAACTTAATTAGATATTGGACACATTTTACATATATGTACATAAGGGAAGTGTAGTATGTGTTGTGTATGTGTACACCGGAGCTGCTGTATGTTGCCAGACAAATTTCCCCTTATGTCACGCCCTGGCCATAGCGAGGCTTTAATTCTCTATTTTGGTTAGGCCAGGGTGTGACTTGGATGGGCAACTAGTTTCTTTATTTCTATGTTTTCTGTTTCTATGTTTTGGCCGGGTATGGTTCTCAATCAGGGACAGCTGTCTATCGTTGTCTCTGATTGGGAATCATACTTAGACAGCCTGTTTTGCCACCTTAGTTGTGGGTAGTTGTCTTTGTTCGTGGCCTGTATAACCGAAGTAAGCGTCACGGTCGTGTCCTCATTCTTTGTTTTGTTGGCGACATTTATAAATAAAAAGAAATGTACGCTCACTATGCTGTACCTTGGTCCGGTCATTTCCACCCTGACGACGATTGTGACACCTAAAGGGACAATAAAGTATTCAATTCAATTCAATTATGAGCAGGAAGCTAAAGTATTTTCATCAGAATGTGTGGTCTTATGGGAGTGTTCCAGGAGGTCTCTGTGCAGGATGGCGGTCAACAGCAACATGGGACTGCATCCTGGGTCAGAGGTCAGCAGCCTCAGCTGGCCCTCTGAGGCGGTTTCACCCTCCAGGCCCTCCCTTCAACCCAGACAGTCACAAGACAGACAGACAGGAAGAGGGAGGCAGGAGAAACAACACATACTGTAACAACAGTGATAGATCTGCAGAGGTAACTAGACTGATAGAAAGCAGTCCATTCAGCAAGGGAGGACACACAGCCATGAACCACTAATATACTGTAATGCCGTAGCTTCCTTGAATGTCAGGTCCTCCTCCCCTACCAGACTAGTCTGCAAATGCCTTCATGCTCGCTTGCTTAGAGTGTGTACCGGAAAGGAGTTATGTTTCATCTTGGACAGCTGAAAGAACATTTTTAAAAATGTGTGAAAATACATGAAAATATAGCATAACCCCCTACGTCTTTAGTAGAACAGTAAATATACAGCATAACCCCCTACATCTTTAGTAGAACAGTGAATATACAGCATAACCCCCTACGTCTTTAGTAGAACAATAAAGATACAGCATAACCCCCTACATCTTTAGTAGAACAGTGAATATACAGCATAACCCCCTACGTCTTTAGTAGAACAGTGAATATACAGCATAACCCCCTACGTCTTTAGTAGAACAGTGAATATACAGCATAACCCCCTACGTCTTTAGTAGAACAGTGAAGATACAGCATAACCCCCTACGTCTTTAGTAGAACAGTGAATATACAGCATAACCCCTACGTCTTTAGTAGAACAGTGAAGATACAGCATAACCCCCTACGTCTTTAGTAGAACAGTGAATATACAGCATAACCCCCTACGTCTTTAGTAGAACAGTGAATATACAGCATAACCCCCTACGTCTTTAGTAGAACAGTGAAGATACAGCATAACCCCCTACGTCTTTAGTAGAACAGTGAATATACAGCATAACCCCCTACGTCTTTAGTAGAACAGTGAAGATACAGCATAACCCCCTACGTCAGCGTTTGGGGGCCAGTGGGCCGAATTTGGCCCGTGGGGGATTTTGTTGCCTCCCCCCAAGTTTTCTGAGCAAATACATTTAATAAAGACTGTAAAAACACCAGGAAATCAGCCCCAAGTGATTTTAATTTTGTAAATCTGTTCCTAAGTATTCCCGCGCTTAGTAGAGACACGTGATCATATAGAGATGTAGGCAAGGTTTGGAATGATTATGTTGTGTCTGTTTGGACTTCATACGGTCAATTTGCATTCTACAAATGATTTGTAATTATGTTCCTGCCCCGCGACCATCCACTCAAGAACAAATTGGCCTGCGGCTGAATATAGTTGATGATCCATGCCCTATGTCTTTAGTAGAAGAGTGAGGTTACAGCCAGCAGGGTGTACTAAGGCCTGTCCTTGGAGTGTGTGTGTTGTGTGGTTGCAGCTGTGTGTGTGTATACTTTACACATCTCAATAACATTTGATGGCGGGCATGACAAAATACTCGTAGAAAGGGGGAGGGAAAGCTAGCCATCCCATTCCAGCCAAAAAGCAAGAGTGTTGTGCACCACCATACTGCTTGAGTGAAGAACTCTATGCCTGAACCTGACAGCACAATTTATGATGTCACTGGGGCTGCAAATCCAGGAAAAATCCTTCTTTAACTGCTCTGATAAATCTGACCAGCTACAGCAGGAGGGTCAGATTACAACGTCAAATACATAGCCCAAAAAAAGATAGCTGCACGCTTTTATGGGCCATAATGCTACTTGATTTATGGATGTGCTTTGTGTTTTTATTGTTGTTTTATTTAATAATTATAACAGTCAGTTTATGTGAGGGGCTGAGCTGAGGAAAGATCTGGTTACAGGGCCTGGCCATGGAAGGACCTGTGGATTTTGCCATGGAACCACAGCAAGGCACCCTGTCATCTTTGAATACAGGGAAAATAAAGAGGACATAAAAATAAACTAATTTCAGCTCTCTGAGCCTTGGGAGCAGGGCAGGGGTTGATTTGTGTACTCTATGCAGGCAGTAACATCACCCAGGTGTGGGGGGTGAGGGGAGTGGAGTCAGTATTGGGCGAGAGCAGTGTGGAGCGAGGGCAGTATGGGGCGAGGGGAGAATGGGGTGAGGCCAGTATGGGTTGAGGGCAGAATGGGATGAGGGGAGTATGGTGCGAGGGCAGTATGGGGCGAGAGCAGTATGGGGCAAGGGCAGTATGGGACGAGGGCAGTATGGGGCGAGGGCAGTATGGGGCGAGGGCAGTATGGGGCGAGGGCAGTATGGGGCGAGGGCAGTATGGGATGAGGGCAGTATGGGACGAGGGCAGTATGGGGCGAGGGCAGTATGGGACGAGGGCAGTATGGGGCGAGGGCAGTATGGGACGAGGGCAGTATGGGACGAGGGCAGTATGGGACGAGGGCAGTATGGGACGAGGGCAGAATGGGGCGAGGGCAGTATGGGGCGAGGGCAGTATGGAGCGAGGGCAGAATGGGGCGAGGGCAGTATGGGGCGAGGGCCGAGTGTGTGTGTGTGTGTGTTACATACCATCCTGCCTGCTGGGGGAACAGGATAGGGTGGATGGCACTGAGCCAATGTATGGCTGCCAGAGTTGGGCCAGAGCTGGGTGAGAGCTGGGCCAGGCCCTCACCCAGCCTCTAGAGGCCGGTACAGGAAGGTCCTGATACACATGACAGATGCAACATACAACAACATACAGCATGCAACATACAACGTACACCATACACCATACAATATACACCATACAGCAAACAGCATGTAACATACACCATACAGCATACAACATATAACATACAGCATACAACATATAACATACAGCATACAGCATACACCATATAACATACAGCATACAACATATAACATACAGCATACAGCAAACATCATGTAACATACACCATACAGCATACAACATATAACATACAGCATACACCATACAACATACAGCATACAGCATACAACATACAGCATACAGCAAACATCATACTACACACAAAATACATCATACAACATACAACATAAAACATACAACATGCATCATACAACATACACCATATACCATACAACATAAAACACACACCATACAACATACAGCATACAGCAAACATCATACTACACACAAAATACATCATACAACATACAACATAAAACATACAACATGCATCATACAACATACACCATATACCATACAACATAAAACATACACCATACAACATACAACACACACCATACAACATAAAGCATACACCATACAACATGCATCACACATCATGCACCATACATCATACAACATACAACATAAAACATACAACATGCACCATACAACATACACCATATACCATACAACATACAACACACACCATACAACATACAGCATACAGCAAACATCATACTACACACAAAATACATCATACAACATACAACATAAAACATACAACATGCATCATACAACATACACCATATACGGCCGCCCAACAACCTGCCCGCTTGACCCTATCCCCTCCTCTCTTCTCCAGACCATTTCCGGAGACCTTCTCCCTTACCTCACCTCGCTCATCAACTCATCCCTGACCGCTGGCTACGTCCCTTCCGTCTTCAGAGCGAGAGTTGCACCCCTTCTGAAAAAACCTACACTCGATCCCTCCGGTCAATGGACCTGGCAGGAGAGTAGTCAACAAGGCTGGTGAAAAGTCCAGTCCCACCTAATACCATGGTCTATCACTGAGAGTCCAGACTGATGCCTAATAATGGTCTATCACTGAGAGAGACTGATGAAAGAGTCTAGCCTAATACCATGTTCTATCACTGAGACTTTCAGACTGGTGAAAGAGTCCAGCCTAATACCATGGTCTATCACTGAGTCCAGCCTAATACCAGTCTATCACTGATGAAAGAGTCCAGCCTAATACCATGGTCTATCACAGGCTGGTGAAAGAGTCCAGCCTAATACCCTATCATCTGATGAAAGAGTCAGATACCATGGTCTATCACTGAGAGAGGCTGGTGCCTTCCATGGTCTATGAATGAGTGCATTTCATAAGGGCCTATCATTACCATGTCCAACAGGTAGGCCACCATTCCCAATCAAATACATATGTTGAGTTCCTCTAAAGATGCAACGTCTTCCTCTCTGCTCCTCAGTGAAGACCAAGAGCATGCCATTGTAGGATTGGTCATTGCTGACAATGCAATAAAACTGAGAGAAATTCAGACCAGAATTGTAAAGTACAACCTGGTATTACACAGTGTAATACCAGGCTGTTCCTTTTGAAAGAAACAGTGAGCCCCCTCGCTTCGCGTTCCTAGGAAACTATGCAGTTTTTTGTTTTGTTACGTGTTATTTCTTACATTAGTACCCCAGGTCATCTTAGGTTTCATTACATACAGTCGAGAAGAACTACTGAATACAAGAGCAGCGTCAACTCACCATCAGTGCGACCAAGAATATGACTTTCGCAGAGCGGATCCTGTGTTCTGCCTTTCACCCAGGACAACAGAATGGATCCCAGCCGGCGACCCAAAAAAACGACTTCGTAAAAGAGGGAAACGAGGCGGTATTCTGGTCAGACTCCGGAGACGGGCACATCGTGCACCACTCCCTAGTATACTTCTCGCCAATGTCCGAGCAAGGGTAGCATTCCAGAGGGACATCGGAGACTATAACGTTCTTTGCTTCACGGAAACATGGCTCACTGGAGAGACGCTATCGGAGTCGGTGCAGCCAGCTGGTTTCTCCACGCATCGCGCTGACAGAAACAAACATCTTTCTGGTAAGAAGAGGGGGCGTATACCTTATGGCTAACGAGACGTGGTGTGATCACAAAAACATACAGGAACTCAAATCCTTCTGTTCACCTGATTTAGAATTCCTCACAATCAAATGTCGACTGCATTATCTACCAAGGGAATTCTCTTCGATTATAATCACAGCCGTATATATTCCCCCCCAAGCAGACACATCGATGGCTCTCAACAAACTTTATTTGACTCTTTGCAAACTGGATTTCATACATCCTGAGGCTGCATTCATTTCAGCTGGGGATTTTAACAAGGCTAATCTGAAAACAAGAATCCCTAAATTGTATCAGCATATCGATTGCGCAACCAGGGCTGGCAAAACCTTGGATCATTGCTATTCTAACTTCCGCGACGCATATAAGGCCCTGCCCTGCCCTCCTTTCGGAAAAGCTGACCATGACTCCATTTTGTTGATCCCTGCCTACAGACAGAAACCAAAACAAGAAGCTCCCACGCTGAGGTCTGTCCAAATCTGGTCCGACCAATCTGATTCCACATTCCACACTCCAGACTGCTTCCATCACGTGGACTGGGATATGTTTCGTATTGCGTCAGACAACAACATTGACGAATACGCTGATTCGGTGTGCGTGTTCATTAGAACGTGCGTTGAAGATGTCGTTCCCATAGCAACGATTAAAACATTCCCTAACCAGAAACCTTGGATTGATGGCAGCATTCGCGTGAAACTGAAAGCGCGAACCACTGCTTTCAATCAGGGCAAGGTGTCTGGTAACATGACTGAATACAAACAATGCAGCTATTCCCTCCGTAAGGCTATCAAACAAGCTAAGCGTCAGTACAGAGACAAAGTAGAATCCCAATTCAATGGCTCAGACACAAGAGGCATGTGGCAGGGTCTACAGTCAATCACGGACTACAGGAAGAAATCCAGCCCAGTCACGGACCAGGATGTCTTGCTCCCAGGCAGACTAAATAACTTTTTTGCCCGCTTTGAGGACAATACAGTGCCACTGACACTGCCTGCAACGGAAAAATGCGGTCTCTCCTTCACTGCAGCCGAGGTGAGTAAAACATTTAAACGTGTTAACCCTCGCAAGGCTGCAGGCCCAGACGGCATCCCCAGCCGCGCCCTCAGAGCATGCGCAGACCAGCTGGCTGGTTTGTTTACGGACATATTCAATCAATCCCTATACCAGTCTGCTGTTCCCACATGCCTCAAGAGGGCCACCATTGTTCCTGTTCCCAAGAAAGCTAAGGTAACTGAGCTAAACGACTACCGCCCCGTCGCACTCACTTCCGTCATCATGAAGTGCTTTGAGAGACTAGTCAAGGACCATATCACCTCCACCCTACCTGACACCCTAGACCCACTCCAATTTGCTTACCGCTCAAATAGGTCCACAGACGATGCAATCTCAACCACACTGCACACTGCCCTAACCTATCTGGACAAGAGGAATACCTATGTGAGAATGCTGTTCATCGACTACAGCTCGGCATTCAACACCATAGTACCCTCCAAGCTCGTCATCAAGCTCGAGACCCTGGGTCTCGACCACGCCCTGTGCAACTGGGTACTGGTCTTCCTGACGGGCCGCCCCCAGGTGGTGAGGGTAGGTAACAACATCTCCTCCCCGCTGATCCTCAACACTGGGGCCCCACAAGGGTGCGTTCTGAGCCCTCTCCTGTACTCCCTGTTCACCCACGACTGCGTGGCCACGCACGCCTCCAACTCAATCATCAAGTTTGCGGACGACACAACAGTGGTAGGCTTGATTACCAACAACGACGAGACGGCCTACAGGGAGGAGGTGAGGGCCCTCGGAGTGTGGTGTCAGGAAAATAACCTCACACTCAACGTCAACAAAACTAAGGAGATGATTGTGGACTTCAGGAAACAGCAGAGGGAACACCCCCTATCCACATCGATGGAACAGTAGTGGAGAGAGTAGCAAGTTTTAAGTTCCTCGGCATACACATCACAGACAAACTGAATTGGTCCACTCACACAGACAGCATCGTGAAGAAGGCGCAGCAGCGCCTCTTCAACCTCAGGAGGCTGAAGAAATTCGGCTTGTCACCAAAAGCACTCACAAACTTCTACAGATGCACAATCGAGAGCATCCTGGCGGGCTGTATCACCGCCTGGTACGGCAACTGCTCCGCCCTCAACCGTAAGGCTCTCCAGAGGGAAGTGAGGTCTGCACAACGCATCACCGGGGCAAACTACCTGCCCTCCAGGACACCTACACCACCCGATGTTACAGGAAGGCCATAAAGATCATCAAGGACATCAACCACCCGAGCCACTGCCTGTTCACCCCGCTATCATCCAGAAGGCGAGGTCAGTACAGGTGCATCAAAGCTGGGACCGAGAGACTGAAAAACAGCTTCTATCTCAAGGCCATCAGACTGTTAAACAGCCACCACTAACATTGAGTGGCTGCTGCCAACACACTGACACAACTCCAGCCACTTTAATAATTGGAAATGATGGGAAATTATGTAAATATATCCCTAGCCACTTTAAACAATGCTACCTTATATAATGTTACTTACCCTACATTATTAATCTCATATGCATACGTATATACTGTACTCTATATCATCGACTGCATCCTTATGTAATACATGTATCACTAGCCACTTTAACTATGCCACTTTGTTTACATACTCATCTCATATGTATATACTGTACTCGATACCATCTACTGTAACTTGCCTATGCTGCTCTGTACCATCACTCATTCATATATCCTTATGTACATATTCTTTATCCCCTTACACTGTGTATAAGACAGTAGTTTAGGAATTGTTAGTTAGATTACTTGTTGGTTATTACTGCATTGTCGGAACTAGAAGCACAAGCATTTCGCTACACTCGCATTAACATCTGCTAACCATGTGTATGTGACAAATAAAATTTGATTTGATTTGATTTGATTTGTGTACCTGATCTGCAGGTGTCTCATTTTGGAGGACCCTTGCTCTGGAGTACCTTCGAACCAGGTTCTGCAAACTCTCAGTGAGCAGAACGTCCCGCCCCCCACAGCCCGTCACAGCTTACCACAGGTCTATATGCAGGCCAAAGCTAACCACAGCTCAATACTCAGGCCACAGCTAACCATAGGTCAATACTCAGGCCACAGCTAACCACAGGTCAATACTCAGGCCACAGCTAAACATAGGTCAATACTCAGGCCACAGCTAACCACAGGTGAATACGCAGGCCAGTCAGGAAGTAGTGCCACATATGACCCGAGAAGAAAACCCTCTCACCCTGCAGCACAGACAGAGGGGAGAGAATGGGAAAGAGAATGGAGAGATGGATAGATAGAGAGAGAGTGTTACGAAAAACTAGGAGTGGTGGGTGGAATCAGGCGCAGAGAGCAGGGTTCAGTCGTTTGTCAAATTTATTCACCGGCGCAACAAAACCGGTCACGCCAACACACAGGGCGTGTACAAGTTATCAGTCCAAACAACAGGACAAAAATAGTTCGGAGAATAAAGACACAAACAAATAACACCATCCAAACAGAGTAACAAGAAACAAGCCCGCACAAATACCCAGCGGGCCTAGTGCCCTTAAATAGCCTACAAACAAACCTTAACACAAAACAGGTGTACCCAATTACCCAATAACCAAAACAAACGGAAAGGGAATCAATGGCAGCCAATAACCCGGCGACGACGACCGCCGAGCACCGCCCGAAGAGGAAGAGGCACCATCTTCGGCGGGGTTCGTGACAGAGAGAGAGAGAGAGAGAGAGTTGTCATCAAATAGAAGACTCCATGGTCACACCACCAGCACTCTGCATCTGTCCCTGTGGGACTAAAGACCTCTTTCATGTCCTGATCTGTGGAAGACATCACAGACAAGAGGGACCGTCTGGAATATCACTACACACACACACACACACACACACAGACAAGAACACACAGATGGTGACAGAAACATGAATGGGTTTTACATTGGGTAAAAAAAAATGGTAAAACAGACAGAGTGAAATGGAGAGAGAGGGAGATGGGGAAAGATAGAGAAATAGAGCAGGAGGGACAGGGGGAGAGAGAGAGAGAGCGAGAAGAGAGGCTGGTTTCCTGTGACTCTAATTGTTCTCAGACAAGGCCCTAGAGTTTGTAATGTGACCAAAGATAGATTATTGTCCAAAGTGTCCTCGTAATGATCCCAGGATCGGTTCAGTTTGGCTGGTGTGAGCGGGGACTGTCTCCAACCCCCCTTCCCCTCTTCCCCCGCCTCCCCAGAAGCCAGTCATTTAGGGATTGAGCGTGACCGTTCATCCGGGATTAGGGCTCCATCCTCTGCCTCTGGACTCAGTAGACCTCCCTATATGTGGACCAGCACCAGGAGGGTGTGCATGTGTGGCTGAGACTGGCTGGATCTGGGTCTAGGTCTGGGGCAGAAGAGTTGAGCTGCCTCCTCTGAGCTCCAGGATCCAGGCTGCAGGAGAGAGACGGACGAGAGCCAGACAGCCCAGACGGCCCTGCCTGCATGGCAGCCCCACACACCTGCACACAGCAGGCCTGTCTGGCCTCACTGCCTGGGAACAAAGGGAGGGAGAGGGAGGGGTCTGGGTTGGTATAGGGGTCATAGGTAGTGGAGGCCGGATGTTACAGCGGCCCTGATTCCAGACTGTCACAGTGCAGACGGCTCAATCCCACCAGCCCCCAGGGCAGTACAGGAGCCCCAGATGTACAGGGAGAGCTGAGAGTGGAGCCTTGGGTTGGGGGCCGGAAGGGGACGGGGGTGCTAAGAGTGCAAAGAGTACATTTCTGGTATAAAAGTAAAGAGAGAGAGTCTACCAAGTCTACCAGGCTCTGCAGATCTGTAGTGTCTAAAAACCACATTGAACACGACAAGCACGACAAACACTCCAAGACACACGTTACTGTTGGACCCCCCTGTCTAGTATCTAAACATTAGCTGCAAAGCTCCAGAAACAGGCAGTAATCCTGGTCTAGTTCACCTCCTAAAAGGGTTTGGGGTCAGCCCAGTGGTGTCTCTCTGCGTCCTGCAGGATAGTACTGGTCCACAACTGAACACAGTAGCTGGTCAGCTGCTCTCTCAGGCCCTCCACAACATCGTGGTATCTCAGGGGGGGCAGCAGAGTCAAGGCAGTAATCCTGGTCTAGTTCACCTCCTAAAAGGGTTTGGGGTCAGCCCAGTGGTGTCTCTCTGCGTCCTGCAGGATAGTACTGGTCCACAACTGAACACAGTAGCTGGTCAGCTGCTCTCTCAGGCCCTCCACAACATCGTGGTATCTCAGGGGGGGCAGCAGAGTCAGGGCAGTAATCCTAGTCTAGTTCACCTCCTAAAAGGGTTTGGGGTCAGCCCAGTGGTGTCTCTCTGCGTCCTGCAGGATAGTACTGGTCCACAACTGAACACAGTAGCTGGTCAGCTGCTCTCTCAGGCCCTCCACAACATCGTGGTATCTCGGGGGCAGCAGAGTCAGGGCAGTAATCCTGGTCTAGTTCACTTCCTAAAAGGGTTTGGGGTCAGCCCAGTGGTGTCTCTCTGCGTCCTGCAGGATAGTACTGGTCCACAACTGAACACAGTAGCTGGTCAGCTGCTCTCTCAGGCCCTCCACAACATCGTGGTATCTCAGGGGGGGCAGCAGAGTCAGGGCAGTAATCCTAGTCTAGTTCACTTCCTAAAAGGGTTTGGGGTCAGCCCAGTGGTGTCTCTCTGCGTCCTGCAGGATAGTACTGGTCCACAACTGAACACAGTAGCTGGTCAGCTGCTCTCTCAGGCCCTCCACAACATCGTGGTATCTCGGGGGTGGCAGCAGAGTCAGGGCAGTAATCCTGGTCTAGTTCACCTCCTAAAAGGGTTTGGGGTCAGCCCAGTGGTGTCTCTCTGCGTCCTGCAGGATAGTACTGGTCCACAACTAAACACAGTAGCTGGTCAGCTGCTCTCTCAGGCCCTCCACAACATCGTGGTATCTCAGGGGAGGCAGCAGAGTCAGGGGCCTGCAGGGCCACTCACACGCTCACACACACACATTTAACAGGGTTACATGGGGGCCCATGGGCAGGGGAACGGGGCGAGGGGCCACAAGGGCAGGAGGTGAATAATGCCACTTGATGTACAGTATTCACAAATGACTGTGATTAGAACCTGTCAATCAGTTCCCTCCCTTCCTCTCACTTAACTCCTCCCCGTTCAAACGGCCCACCCCTCCCCCCAAACTCTCTACATCTTGCTCCCCACCCCTCTATGTCAGCTCTAGGCCACACAGACTCTCTATATTTCTCCCCTGCCTTCATCCCTTGGCTCAGTTTGAGAGGCAACATCTGCTTTCCAACCAACATCTCCTCCATTCCACCAGACAAACAAACGGACGGTGCAGTGAGGCCATCACTCTCACACAGATATGCAGATTCTTTACAACTCAATTGTAGAGTTTTAGTACCTTTGGCAGTCCACTGACAATCTCCCTGGACAGATAAACTACACCGGACATCAATAAATCCCCCAGAATATTTAGGAAAACATGTCTGGTGGACCCTGGCTTTTTAATGGCTTTCTGCTTGTTTTAAATCTTTTTTGTCATGGTGGTGCAGTTTTCTATTAGCCATGATGCAGGGTTGTAGAGATTCTAGAACTGAGAAGGAGATGGAAGGTTGACTGTTGAACAATTGGAGATTACAGCGTATGGCGTTTATGACAACTACTACGCTCTTGTGTGTAGAAACAACCAGAGGCACACAACACACACAGGCACACACACAGGCACACACACACACACACACACACACACACACACACACACACACACACACACACACACACACACACACACACACACACTCACACTCACACTCACACTCACACTCACACTCACACTCACACTCTGGCTGCGGTGGTATTGATCTGGTGTTGGTTGTCATAGTGGCACAGCCAGCGTAGTCCCAGAACAATCTGAGACTACGCTGGCGTGGAATCACCCACTACAACACATCTATATAATCTCTTCCCCTGTTACTCTCCCTATAACAGCCACTCCCATCTTCCCCTGTTACTCTCCCTATAACAGCCACTCCCATCTTCCCCTGTTACTCTTCCATTAAGAACCACTCCCATCTTCCCCTGGTTCCTCTCTAGGTTTCTTCCTAGGTTTTGGCTTTTCTAACAGCCATTGCTTCCCATCACTTTCTGATGTACGAAGGGCTGTTAATAAATTTGATTTATTTGCCACTCCCATCTTCCCCTGTTACTCTCCCTATAACAGCCACTCCCATCTTCCCCTGTTACTCTCCCTATAACAGCCACTCCCATCTTCCCCTGTTACTCTTCCATTAAGAACCACTCCCATCTTCCCCTGTTACTCTCCCTATAACAGCCACTCCCATCTTCCCCTGTTACTCTTCCATTAAGAACCACTCCCATCTTGTCAATGTAAGTAAACTCCTCCCATACTGAAGACAGCAGGGTGATGTTTGGCCCTAAAATGAAAAGTTCAGGTTCAGAGCTACAGAGACATTTTCACTCTTCCTCCTGGTCATTTACTGTTCCCCTGGCAGACATCACCTCTACACCTCAGCTCAGATCATCAGATCTAATCTGTTTCACCCCAGAAGGAGAATGTCTCCTTCTCTACTATAGACGAACTGGCTGTTGAAGTCCCGGGACAAGGATTCCAATGTGCATTCTATTAGTGAGATTCAGTTTGAAAGACGGTTGGGAGCTGCAGTGCCTCGCCGGACCGGTGGTTTAGTGACTGAACGTCTTCCAGCTCTCCTCCCGCAGCGCTTGGAGAGCAGAAGCAACACTTATCTCATGTTTCCATGTTGGTCCTGGGGAAAGTTTTCTGTTTAGGCTGCACTGCACCCCTCTGTTCGGAAAGCACAGGCCGCTTGAAGAGCATAGGGTACGTGTGTGTTGTGTCTTTGGGAGGATGGTTGTTTTTGTTTTAAGGGGAGGAGGAGGATGGGGATGTGGTGGAGGTGAGAGGACTGTCCGACAGCATCACGTAAATCACCTCACAGACAGACAAACAGACAGACAGACAGACAGACAGACAGACAGACAGACAGACAGACAGACAGACAGACAGACAGACAGACAGACACATAATGACACATACACCATTCCATATACACTCTGGCTCATGTGCTTCCCATTGACAGCACATTGAGAATAACGACAGAGGATCAGCAAAGGCCAGAGTCACACATGTGTAAATGAGTTCACCTCACAATTTATACTCCTATAGAAGTGAGTTATGAGCCAGGGTGATTCAAAAGCAGTAAAACATTGCCAGGTACTATAATATATTTCCAAAATTCCAACAGGAGTTGCCTTGCCCTTAGACTGGAAAAGCCCTGAATGCATTTTCACCCTTCTCCATAACAAAGTACCTTCAATCAGTCCCAGATACATCAGCTCAGTTCTGTTTTATACTCACACTACCCTACTAATATTAGTAGACATCGCAGAAGAATATACATCGTAGAAGAAACCTCTAGTGGGCTAGAAAAGCCTGGGAAGAATGTCCATTTAGACCAGGAAGTAAATAGACAGAGCACATCAAATAATTAGGAGCTTAGCTGTGAGGGCCATGGTGCCAGCAGCATGTCCACCATCACAGACAGACTCAGGTGGATGAGGAACAACTACGTGTCTTGGGAGATGAACTAGCTCTGATCAAACACATACATTTGACCAGACACTCTTATCCAGAGTGACTTACAGGAACAATTAGGGTTAAGTGCCTTTCTCAAGGGCACATCAACACATTTTTCACCTAGTAAGTTGGGGGATTTAAACCAGCGACCATTCAGTTACTGGCCAAATGCTCTTAACCGCTAGGCTACCTGCCACCCCCCCAAAATAATTCCTACCTGTCTTACAGGAGCGCTCCACTGCTAGGTGATTGTATCAGTTCAAAGGTAAAGCAACTATTGGATCTCTCTCTGTATCTGTGAGGCGTTTGTAACGCGAGGCTAACCGCGAACAGGCAGGTGAATGTACAGGCAGGGGCAAATGCAGAAAGAGCATATATCAACATTTCAGCACTACTATGGGTCTGATGGACATACAGTACCTACGGTAATGTAGGCAAGGGAACGGATCATGCGACTAAAGCTGAGATGGAGCTACAAATGTCTGCATATGAATGAGTGAAATATTGATTGGGCTAATGCTTTTGAACTGGCACATTTCATGCTCGGTGCGCTCACCTCAAACACGGGGCATGCATGTGTCAAAAAAGGTGAGAGGAAAAAAACCTTGGTGGATGCTCCTGAATGCAAATGCATGCATGTATAACCTTTCAGCTGAGAGGCTCTCATCATTTAAGCATTGACCTACACATAAATATGTTGTACAGGCCTTGAGTGGAGACAAATTCTGACACTCGTTAGCAATGAGCCACAACTAGCGTCTGTTTAAATGGCTAGAGGAGAGGAGGAGGTGAGGGAGGAGGTGAAGGAAGAGGAGATGAGAAGACAAGAGAAAAAACAGAGGCTCCTTATGAGGCAAAGCAAAGATGGACGAGAAGCCTTAGGCCCCAAAACAATCAATTGCAGATCAAGGAAAACCACTGTGGGTTCAATAAACATTTTTATGGTGTATCTTAACATAGTTATTAGACACATTAAAACACACCTTTTAAAACCTTTATTTAACCAGGTAGGCCAGTTGAGAACAAGTTCTCATTTATAACTGCGACCTGGCCAAACAACACAGAGTTACACATGGGATAAACAAACGTACAGTCAATAACACAATAGAAAAGTCTATATACACTGTGTGCAAATGTAGTAAGATTGGGGAGGTAAGGCAATAAATAGGCCATAGTGGCAAAATAATTACAATTTAGAAATTAAACACTGGAGTGGTGGATCTGCAGAAGATGTGCACGTAGAGATACTGGGGTGCAAAGGAGCAAGATAAACAAATAGCAGTATGGGGATGAGGTAGTTGGGTGGGCTATTTACAGATGGGCTATGTCCAGGTGCAATGATTGGTCAGCTGTTCTGACAGCAAATTCTTAAAGTTAGTGAGAGAGATATAAGTCTCCAGCTTCAGTGATTTTTGCAATTCCTTCTCGTCATTGGCAGCAGAGAACTGGAAGGAAAGGCGGCCAAACGAGGAGTTGGCTTTGGGGTGACCAGTGAAATATACCTGCTGGAGCGTGTGCTACGGATGGGTGCTGCTATGGTGACCAGTGAGCTGAGATAAGGCAGGGATTTACCTGGCAAAGACTTATAGATGACCTGGAGCCAGTGGGTTTGGCGACGAATATGAAGCAAGGGCCAGCCAACGAGAACATACAGGTCGCAGTGGTGGGTAGTATATGGGGCTTTGGTGACAAAACGGATGGCACTGTGATAAACTACATCCAATTTGCTGAGTAGAGTGTTGGAGGCTATTTTGTAAATGACATCGCCGACGTCTAGGATCGGTAGGATTCAGTTTTACGAGGATATGTTTGGCATCATGAGTGAAGGATGCTTTTTTGCGAAATAGGAAGCCGATTCTAGATTTCATTTTGGATTGGAGATGCTTAATGTGAGTCTGGAAGGAGAGTTTACAGTCTAACCAGGCACCTAGGTATTTGTAGTTGTCCACATATTCTAAGTCAGAACCGTCCAGAGCAGTGATGCTAGACGGGCGGGCAGGTGCGGGCAGTGATCGGATGAAGAGCATGCATTTAGTTTTACTTGCATTTAAGAGCAGTTGGAGACCACGGAAGGAGTATTGAATGGCATTGAAGCTCGTCTGGAGGTTTGTTAACACAGTTTCCAAAGAAGGGCCAAAATTATACAGAATGGTGTCGTCTGCGTACAGGTGGATCAGATAATCACCAGCAGCAAGACCAACATCATTGATGTATACAGAGAAGAGAGTCGGCCCGAGAATTGAACATTGTGGCACCCCCATAGAGACTGTCAGAGGTCCGGACAACAGGCCCTCCGATTTGACGCACTGAACTCTTTCTGAAAAGTAGTTGGTGAACCAGGCGAGGCAATCATTTGAGAAATCAAGGCTGTTGAGTCTGCCAATAAGAATGTGGTGATTGACAGAGTCGAAAGCCTTGTCCAGGTCGATGAATGCGGCTGCACAGTATTGTCTTTTATCGATGGCGGTTATGATGTCGTTTAGGACCTTGAGCATGTCTGAGGTGCACCCATGACCAGCTCGGAAACCAGATTGCATAGTGGAGAAGGTACGGTGGGTTTCGAAATGTCCGGTGATCTGTTTGTTAACTTGGCTTTCGAAGACTTTTGAAAGGCAGAGTAGGATAGATATAGGTCTGTAACCGTTTGGGTCTAGAGAGTCTCCCCCTTTGAAGAGGGGGATGACCACGGCAGCTTTCCAATCTTTAGGGATCTCAGACGATACGAAAGAGAGGTTGACCAGGCTAGTAATAGGGGTTGCAACAATTGCAATGAATAATTTTAGAAAGAGAGGGTCCAAATTGTCCAGCTCAGCTGATTTGTAGGAGTCCAGATTTTGCATCTCTTTCAGAACATCAGCTGTCTGGATTTGGGTGAAGGAGAAATGGGGAGGCTTGGGCAAGTTGCTGCGGGGAGTGCAGAGTTGTTGACCGGGGTAGGGGTAGCCAGGTGGAAAGCATGGCCTGCCATGCCGTGCTTATTGAAATTCTCCATTATCGTAGATTTATCAGTGGTGGCAGAATTTCTTAGCCTCAGTGCAGTGGGCAGCTGGGAGGAGGTGCTCTTATTCTCCATGGACTTTACAGTGTCCCAGAACATTTTGCAGTTCTGTTTGAAAAAGCTAGCCTTTGCTTTACTAACTGACTGTGTATATTGGTTCTTAACTTCTCTGAAAAGATGCACATCACGGGGGCTATTCGATGCTAATGCAGCATGCCACATGATGTATTTGTGCTGGTCAAGGGCAGTCAGGTCTGGAGTGAACCAAGGGCTATATCTGTTCTTAGTTCTACATTTTTTAATGGGGCATGCTTATTTAAGATGGTGATGAAAGCACTTCTAAGAATAACCAGGCATCCTCTACTGACAGAATGAGGTCAATATCCTTCCAGGATACCCGGACCAGGTCGATTAGAACGGCCTGCTCGCTGAAGTGTTTTAGAGAGTGTTTGACAGTGATGAGGGGTGGTTGTTTGACCGCAGACCCATTACGGGCGCAGGCAATGAGGCAGTGATTTAGAGGGCAGGTTGGTCAATATGATTTCTATGAGGGTGCCCGTGTTTACGGATTTCGGGTTGTACCTGGTAGGTTCCATGATAATTTGTGTGAGATTGAGGGAATCTATCTTAGATTGTAGGACGGCCGGGGTGTTAAGCATATCCCAGTTTAGGTCACCTAACAGTCCAAACTCTGAAGATAAATCGGGGGCAATTAATTCACATATGGTGTCCAGGGCAGAGCTTGTGGCTGAGGGGGGTCTTTAACAAGGGGCAACATTGAGGGACTCATTTCTGGAAAGGTTGATTTTTAAGAGCAGAAGCTCGAACTGTTTGGGCACAGACCTAGATAGCCTGCAGAGTTCTGTCATGCTATCTCTGCAGTAGACTGCAACTCCACCCCCTTTGGCAGTTCTATCTTGGTGGAAAATGTTGTACAACCTGTTCCACTCAAGGATGTTATCATCGAATATTCAATGAAACCAAACCTGTCTTAAAATACTGCATAATCATAATCAAGTCTACCTGCAGTGCATTTTGTCTATTGTCTGTGATTGGTTGATTTGGGCCTCAGTATGGTAGAGCTAGCTGTGGGACCCAGGGTGGTGAGCATGGATGACATCACATAGAGGTTTGTATCCTCTGAGTGGTTCAGTGGTAAATCAAAATCAAATCAAATCAACATTTAAGCGTCACGTACACAGTTTTACAGCAGCTATAAAGGATACAAGCTCCCTCAAAAGTACAAATATCAGTATCGATATAATAATTAAAATAAACATTTTTTAGTAATTTGAGAAAGAAGTATGCATAGTAATTTAACTAACATGCATTCACAACCAGTAGGATATACCGTATAAATAATGATTCTGCTATGTCAGGTATGACTGTATTTACAAATATAAAGTGAACGGTGTCTTGGTTGCGCAGTTGAATAAATAGAATATAAATAGAACAGTAGCGTAATGGAACCACAGTCAATCATGGTGTCCAGCCCATCCCCAGCCTCTCTAACTACCCAAAGGGCCTTAACCCTTCCACTACGTCCCCTGTCCAAATATACGCAACAAAGTACGCTTCCCTGGGACCAACCTGAGCCAGAGTCCAAACCATCTGAGCTCTCCCCAGCTGAGAGCCTCTACTCTGGGGCCCACCAGGCCCATCAATCTCCCTCGGCCGGGCTGTGGGAAGGAAGGCCCCTTTCAAACCCAGCGCAGGGAGTAGTAGTGGAGGGGAAAATGTACATGGACACCAGGCATCAACCCCACAGCCCTGTCCCAGCTGCAGTGAAAACAAATGGGCAGGAAGCAGCTGTGGGTGGGTGGTTTAACTCTGGTGATATTGGGGGGAGGAGGGGGGGGGGGCTGCTTCAGTTTGGGCAGACAGAAAATAAGGAGGAAGAAGAAGAGACAGAACCCTGAAACAATAAACCATCTGAGGAAGAAGAAGAGAGGAGGAAGAGGTGGAGAAGGTGGTGGAGGAAGAAGAGGAGAAGGAGGACGAGGAGGAAGAGTAGGAAGAGGAAAAGGATGAGGAAGTGGAGGAGAAGGAGGAGGAGGAAGATGAGGAAGAGAAAGAGGAGGAATAGGAGACTGAGGAGGAAGAGAAGGAGAAGGAGGAGGAGGAAGATGAGGAGCAGGGGGAGAAAGAGAAGGAAGAGGAGAAGGATTTGATTTTGATGTGATTTATTAGGATGCTCATTATCAGATGCCAATGGCAACAGCTAGTCTTACTGGGATCCAACACATAATGAAAAATACATTTGAGACAAAACACTTGACATATAGTACCAGCCAAAAGTTTGGACACACCTACTCATTCAAGGGTTTTTCTTTGTTTTTACATTGTGGAATAACAGTGAAGACATCAAAACTATGAAATAACATATATGGAATCATGGAGTAACCAAAAAAGTGTTAAACAAATCGAATATATTTTATATTTGAGGTTCTTCAAAGTAGCCACCCTTTACCTTGATGACAGCTTTGCACACTCTTGGCATTCTTTCAAGCAGATTCATGAGGAATGCTTTTCCGACATTCTTGAAGGAGTTCCCACATATGCTGAGCACTTGTAGGCTGCTTTTCCTTCACTCTGTGGTCCAACTCATCCAAAGCCATCTCATTTGGGTTGAGGTTGGGTGATTGTGGAGGCCATGTCATCCGATGTAGCATACATCAATCTGAGGTGCAGTTTAACTTTAATAAATGTATAATCTGCAGCAAAGGTAACCGTGGGTCTTCCTTTCCTGTGGCAGTCCTCATGAGAGCCAGTTTCATCACAGCGTCTGAAGTTTTTTGCAACTGCACTTTAAGAAACGTTTAGTTCTTAAAGTGCAGTTCTTGAAATTTTCCGCATTGACTGACCTTCATGTCTTAAAGTAATAATGGACTCGTTTCTCTTTGCTTATTTGAGCTGTTGTTGCCATTATATGGACTTTTACCAAATAGGGTTATCTTCTGTATACCACCCATACTGTGTCAGAACACAACTGATTGGTGCAAATGCATTAAGACGGAAAGAAATTCCTTAACTTTTAAGAAGGCACAACTGTTATTTGAAATGCATTCCAGGTGACTACCTCATGAAGCTGATTGAGAGAATGCCAATAGTTTGCAAAGCTGCCATCAAGGCAACGGGTGGCTACTTTGAAGAATCTCAAATATAAAATATATTTTGATTTGTTTAACACTTTTTTGATTGCGAAATGATTCCATAAGTGTTATTTCATAGTTTTGATGTCTTCACTATTATTCTACAATGTAGAAAATAGTTTAACAAATAAAGAAAAAACCTTGAATGAGTAGGTGTGTCAACTTTTGACTGGTACTGTACATTTAAAGGAGGAGGAGGAGAAAGAGGTATGAGTGAGGAACACTAATGTAAGAGAAAGAGATGGGGGGGGCAATGTGCATGGGGTCGGTGATGGTGATGAATGAGAGACTGTCTCCTGGCGGAGGAGAGGGCGTTTCATCTTCGTCTAAAGAGGAGAGAGGGTGGGGACTTAACCAGGTCAAGCTGCTCTCGACTTTGGGGAGACAGGGCAGCCTCTGTCATGCAGCCTGGTTCTTCTTCACAGATGTTCTCATGTTACCAAGGTGACCGAGCACTGTCATATGGACAACACATGACGATGGATCACGCACACACAAAGTCATATTTGTGTTGGATGTAGTGCTTGCCTTGGCCACCATCTTAGGGATGTCCCTCTATGGGCAAGTGGGGGAGGAGTCATCTCTATGGGGCGTGTTATTCAGTGTGATGTGGACGAGTAAGATGTGTGTGACAGCTCCTCCTTCTGCAGACTCTTGGTTCACACATACTGCAGCATCACCTTTACACAATGAGCCATCTGGGGTACCAGTTCCCTGAACGCAGCTCTCCAATCAGACTCTAGATTCACGGCTTACAACCAGGAAGAAACAACAGTACAGCCAATCTACACTGGGATACAACAAATTGACATTTAAAGACTGATTGGTCAAAATTGTGTTTGATCAGATGGTATTGTAGCGGTTGATGGAAAAATGTTTTTTAGGCTGCAGTTCCTCCTCCGATGCAGCAGAGGGCGGTTTAACCTCTGTGCTCTCTGCCGTGGTCTTGGTATCATCCACAGTGCTCAGATTCAAGTCGTCTTTGGTCTTTTCCAATTCCTTTCAACAGAAACAGATATGGCTTGAAAAATGTGTTGCAATATTTGAATAAGCTATTTGATTTTATGGATTTGGCCAAAGGGAAATGAAATGGCAGTCAACTTAAAGATAAGGCCATGAGATAAGCTCAAAGATAAAACATCTATTCAGGAAACATAACTGCTGTGTAATTCTTAGAAGAAGTCATCTTTGGCACTAATACTGTTTCTGATAATATCCCATTGTAAACGGCGGGCAGCATGGAAAAAACTGTACATGATAAACCAGTACAATTCCCTCCCCTGTCCTCTTCAATGCACCAATCAGTAGGAGTGACCATTGAATGAATGCGTTTCTCAAAGAAATGGAACAGTGAGCGCTTTATTAGTCTAAATCTGGGGCTTGGAGTTCATTTGAACCCAGATAGCGACGGCCATAACTGGGCTAATCCTTAGAGGGGGGTGAGGGGTAGGATAAGACGGGTGTATGGGGGAGCAAATTAAAAGGAGCAGACATCAAGGCCACGTTTCCCTAATCAGAAGAGGAGAAGTGAGACCCCAGGCAAGGCAATTTAGCTGAATAAAACAGTGCGGAACAGAAGAAGAGAGGAAACGGCCTGCGAGTCACTTTTTGACCTTTAAGCCCATCTGATGAATTTCTGGTAATTAAGCCGTTTGATTGCCTCAAATTAATGATCTGGATAACTGCCCTTTAAAGGCTGTTTACTTCTCTGTAAATCAAGCCTTTCTGCATGTTTTGTTTTTAATGTAACCTTTATGGAAATTACTACACGCACCAAAAGCTTTCATCTAACTTCCCTGCTCCAGTTCAGAGGGGAGAGGGGAGAGGGCTGTTAAAGACTTGCACACCACCCAAGATAATAATATACACACAGATAATAAATAACACATGGAGAGTATGCCCACTGAGCACAGACATCAATTCAGTGTCTATTCTACGTTGGTTCAACATTATTCCATTGCTTCAACCAGTGTGCCCAGTGTCTGGAGTCAGTTCACACCGTGTGGGCTCTCTCTCTCTCTTCCCCCTCTGTCTCTCTCTTTCCCTCTCTCTCTCTCTCTCTCTTCCCCCCCTCTGTCTCTCTCTTTCCCTCTCTCTCTCTCTCCCTCTCTCTCTCTCTCTTTCCCTCTCTTCTCTTCCCCCCCTGGGGAGATTACACAGAAAAAAACAACCACTCAAGCCTTTCTGTCGCTAGCATACTGTCATTTCATATTACAGGATTATTCAACCTCATGCGATATTCAGCAAGTGCACATGCACACACACACACACACACACACACACACACACACACACACACACACACACACACACACACACACACACACACACACACACACACACGCGCGCACACCTCCACTCCATCATATCACACCCTTCTATTTCTCCCAACGAAGTCACACATCCTCGGCGCAAACTTTTCTCCCCCTAACCCATGGATGACCCGCTCAGCAAATATAGATTTCCCCTTTTCTAAAACTGCCAAACCCATCACCCAGGGGATTATCCACATTAAGACAAAGAATGGGCGACTGTGAAATGTGGTTGCTGTACTTCCAGACACGTGAGCAAATACTTTTGTGTCCGCTTAAATGCGTTCCTCCACTGCAAAGTCATTTGGGAATGGATCAGTGCGGCATCAGCCATTGCTTTAAAAGCATGGCCATGATTGAGTGTGGAAACAAAAGAGGCTTCCAATAATTGCAACAATATTGCCTCTAGATCCTAATGTAATTTTGTCACATTGTTAAAAAAATTCAGACAATATGACAACACACTCAGTCCCCCGCCTCCAGGCTTAATCATGCATGAGTGTGTGTGTGGAGGGGCTGGTAAATATCTTTATTTGTGGATGGCTTTAGCCTTACATTTGCACATGTCAGTCTTTCTAGATGACTAGCCCAATGCTTCGAAGTCCCAGGAGATGGATTGTCATCAGGGAAATAATATTCATGATTCAAGTGTCTGTGTTGGCATGTTTAAGTATGTGTGTATAAGTGGCGTTTGGTGACGTTTAAGATGAGGGAGGATTATCATTTATTTTTATGAGCATGGCCTTATTTCTATTACTGTAAGGAAAGACGCTGGTAAAGACGAGAAGCAGGTACAGGTAGTGGACATTTAATAGCAAAGACAGGACAGGACAGCGTCTGGACATGAACACATAAGGACAATAATGCTGACACAGGGAACAAACGAGGGATCAGACCGTTATAGACAGGGCAATCAACAAAGGGAAGGAGTCCAGGTGAGTCCAATGAGCGCTGCTGCGCGTAATGATGGTGTCAGGTGTGCGTAATGAAGGGAAGCCTAGAGCCCTCAAGTGCCAGAGAGGGAGAGCGGGAGCAGGAGTGACAATTACAGCATATTGAATGACCGTCGTTCATATCCCATTCACCCAGTTCAATATAACATCGATAGGTTTAGGCTACTACATGATACTCAAAATGTTCCTATACCCATCATGAGGTTGCTACAACCTAGCTTATGAATGACAGTTTACAACGTTGGTGCACACAGGTTGAGAGAAAATTATGAGTAATCAAGGTGTGCGTTCGTACATTTACTCTGGCTATCTACTCCGATTTCAGAGCACTCTCGTCAGTGCCAGAGCGCAGAAGAAATTATGAATTTATGAATGTGCAACACATTAGTCCAACATTTGCAAACGAGAGTTTCTATTGGAAAATAATCAGTTATGTTTATCCCTGTTTCGTTCTGTTTGCTTCCGTTTAAGAAATCGGCAGATTGAATACACCCCTGATCACATGCAAACATTGTTCGCTTTCATAGTGGTGACATAGATACAGGATGATCCCTTTGACCGTTGTATAATTATTTCTCGGATCTATCTACAAGCACTCATCCTCTCACCTTTATCCTTCGCAGTGCACAACACATCAGCTGTCAGTGACCAGGTGAAAAAACCTTTCCAAGCCAAACCTTAATATTATGACCGCTAACCACTACACACAGCCTACATCATTGTCACGTCTTAGTCAACATAGCTACTAGATCTAACGCCTTAGTAAACCCATTACATGCAGTACAGTCTAGCATCAGCAGCAAGCAGTTTAGCAGTTACACCAGTGAACCCTGGTGCCAATAAAAGTATAAAACCAAAAGCTTACCTTGACAAAGAAGAGTTCTGGTGCTGGATAGTCATTGCCAGCTAGCTAACATAGCCAGTTGTTTGAGTAGGCTAAACTAGCTAGCTGCATTTGATGCTAGCTAAGTAAGTGAAAGTGAAAAAAATACATACTACGAAACATAGCTAGCTTTCTCTCTCTCTCGCTTCTCCTTAATTTTGGAAGAAATTAATTTGTTCAGAACTGTTCAAATATTGTCTCTCTATATCTTTAATTCAACTACTCACCACATGTTACGCACTGCAGTGCTAGCTAGCTGTAGCCTATGCTTTGAGTACTATATTTATTTTCTGATCCTTTGAGTGGGTGGACAATGTCAGTTCATGTTGCAAAAGCTCTGATATGTTGGAGGATGTCCTCCTGAACTTTTTGTGTAAGTCTATAGTAGTGGGTGAGAACCAAGAGCCTCCTATGTTTTTTATTGAAGTCAATGCACCCATTGGAGAACAGAAGCTAGCTGTCCTCCTCCTACACCATGTGTGTGTGTGTGTGTGTGTGTGTGTGTGTGTGTGTGTGTGTGTGTGTGTGTGTGTGTGTGTGTGTGTGTGTGTGTGTGTGTGTGTGTGTGTGTGTGTGTGTGTGTGTGTGTGTGTGTGTGTGTGTGTGTGTGTGTGCATGAACGTGTAATTAAGCAGCATAGGCCCATGGCTCTGGAGCTTCACAGTAGTGGTCTCCAGTGGAAGTCGACACTACAGAGAATACCTCTCATGCCTGACCTGGCTGACAAACACACGCATACCCTGTCAACCTGGAACTAATGTCAACATCTCCAAAGCAAAGAATCCAAACGAGATGTGGCATACCTCATTCAAAGAAAGACCAACGCATAACAAACGTAATATAAAGACCTCTCTCTGTGCTCTCCTGTGTGGGCCTCCTGTTGAAACCGTCATGACACTAATCGTAATTCTTTCGGGTGAGGTGTCCATGAATCCAGAAAGGTTTTCCTTCATCCATCTCTCTGTAACTCAAACACTGTGACACATGACCTTGGAGTGTAACTGCTCTGTGACAGTTCTGTACCATGTCCCCTGTCTACTTCAACAGTCACATATCGATAGGTATTTATAGCCATGTCAACAGGCCAAATAGCCTCGGCTCCACTACTGTACAGGATGGAGGTGCTTGCTGCACCGCGATAGAGTGTTTAAGTCTCCCAGGTGTGTCGCGGTACTAGACTAGAGAGGCAGAGATGGAGGGAGGGTTCACTCAAGGGTCTGTCTGCAGAGAATCTATAAAGAAAACGAGAACTGCAATCCCAAAATGGACATATCTGAATGATCATTTATTTATTTGAATGAGGTTGATAAGGAGAAGACAGTGGATGATGGAAATGCTGGACAAACCTAACTGGGAGACCAAATGAATGAAATATGAATATATTGCAGCTGTAGAGATTACCATACTGTATAATTGGTGTCACAGATCTGGAACTGGTGGCCTTGTGAAAACACATGCAAGAGGGTGACAAATCACAGGAAACAGTGTGGTCAGAGGCTGACCAGAATTTCAACCACATTGTCAAACTCAATTAACAATAAAATGCATTTTGACCAAGCTGACTAGATAGAAAGACAATCTACCAGTAAAGCCAACAAGTGCTTTAATTGTAGAGTATGGTAGCCAATGACAGCATGTGCTTTGTAGGAAACTAAACTAGAACACAAAGGAACACAAACATCCACTTGGGGAAAGCCATCAGTCTTCTCCCAGGCAGTCTCCTGTGTGTTCCACCTGAGTTGAACAGCATTTGCTTCACAGTCACACTCCCTTTGACTGGCTTGAAAAGCGAGAGAAGGGATGGGAGGGAGGGCATGTAGGGAGAGGGGACGGGAGGGAGGGCAGGTAGGGAGAGGGGACGGGAGGGAGGGCAGGTAGGGAGAGGGGACGGGAGGGAGGGCAGGTAGGGAGAGGGGACGGGAGGGAGGGCAGGTAGGGAGAGGGGACGGGAGGGAGGGCAGGTAGGGGAGAGGGGACGGGAGGGAGGGCAGGTAGGGAGACGGGAGGGACGGGAGGGAGGGCAGGTAGGGAGAGGGGACGGGAGGAAGTGGGGACGGGAGGGAGGGCAGGTAGGGCAGGTAGGGAGAGGGGACGGGAGGGAGGGCAGGTAGGGAGAGGGGACGGGAGGGAGGGCAGGTAGGGAGAGGGGACGGGAGGGAGGGCAGGTAGGGAGAGGGGACGGGAGGGAGGGCAGGTAGGGAGAGGGGACGGGAGGGAGGGCAGGTAGGGGAGAGGGGACGGGGAGGGAGGGCAGGTAGGGAGAGGGGACGGGAGGGAGGGCAGGTAGGGGGGAGGGGGGCAGGTAGGGAGAGGGGACGGGAGGGAGGGCAGGTAGGGAGAGGGGACGGGAGGGAGGGCAGGTAGGGAGAGGGGACGGGAGGGAGGGCAGGTAGGGAGAGGGGACGGGAGGGAGTGCAGGTAGGGAGAGGGGACGGGAGGGAGGGCAGGTAGGGAGAGGGGACGGGAGGGAGGGCAGGTAGGGAGAGGGGACGGGAGGGAGGGCAGGTAGGGAGAGGGGACGGGAGGGAGGGCAGGTAGGGAGAGGGGACGGGAGGGAGGGCAGGTAGGGAGAGGGGACGGGAGGGAGGGCAGGTAGGGGAGACGGGGGGACAGGTAGGGAGAGGGGACGGGAGGGAGGGCAGGTAGGGAGAGGGGACGGGAGGGAGGGCAGGTAGGGAGAGGGGACGGGAGGGAGGGCAGGTAGGGAGAGGGGACGGGAGGGAGGGCAGGTAGGGAGAGGGGACGGGAGGGAGGGCAGGTAGGGAGAGGGGACGGGAGGGAGGGCAGGTAGGGAGACGGGGGGACGGGAGGGAGGGCAGGTAGGGAGAGGGGACGGGAGGGAGGGCAGGTAGGGAGAGGGGACGGGAGGGAGGGCAGGTAGGGAGAGGGGACGGGAGGGAGGGCAGGTAGGGAGAGGGGACGGGAGGGAGGGCAGGTAGGGAGAGGGGACGGGAGGGAGGGCAGGTAGGGGAGGGGACGGGGAGGGAGGGAGGTAGGGGAGGGGAGAGGGGGGACGGGAGGGAGGGCAGGTAGGGAGGTAGGGAGAGGGGAGGGGGGACGGGACGGGAGGGGGCAGGTAGGGAGAGGGGACGGGAGGGAGTGCAGGTAGGGAGAGGGGGGACGGGAGGGAGGGCAGGTAGGGAGAGGGGACGGGAGGGAGGGCAGGTAGGGGAGGGGGAGGGGACGACGGGAGGGAGGGCAGGTAGGGAGAGGGGACGGGAGGGAGGGCAGGTAGGGGAGGGGACGGAGGGAGGGCAGGTAGGGAGAGGGGACGGGAGGGAGGGGGCAGGTAGGGAGAGGGGACGGGAGGGAGGGCATGTAGGGGAGAGGGGACGGGAGGGAGTGCAGGTAGGGAGAGGGGACGGGAGGGAGGGCAGGTAGGGAGAGGGGACGGGAGGGAGGGCAGGTAGGGAGAGGGGACGGGAGGGAGGGCAGGTAGGGAGAGGGGACGGGAGGGAGGGCAGGTAGGGAGAGGGGACGGAGGGAGGGCAGGTAGGGAGAGGGGACGGGAGGAAGTGGGGACGGGAGGGAGGCCAGGTAGGGAGAGGGGACGGGAGGGAGGGCAGGTAGGGAGAGGGGACGGGAGGGAGGGCAGGTAGGGAGAGGGGACGGGAGGGAGGGAGGGCAGGTAGGGAGAGGGGACGGGAGTATGAAAACGGAAGGATGGAGGGAGGGAATTCCCTTAGCAGTTGTTATTGATTCTGGTTTTACGGGTGGATAGTTTAGTGCCGTTTACAAAACAGAACAGATGCAGCCAGTGAGCAAAAAGGTAAACAATTGCTGTCTTGGCGGGCTGCCAGGTCCCCGGCCTAAATGCACACTGAAGTGAATTTCCCCTTTGGGTTGCACTTATTGCCACTTCATTTCTTCAGAGCTCACTCTCCCTCTCCGTCGTTGGTCGTCTTCCTTCCCTCTTTGACCAATGAGGCCCACCTCTACCTGAAAGAGGCAAGTAGCCTGGTGGTTAGAGTGTTGGGTGAGTAACTGAAAGGTTGCTCGTTTGAATCCCAGAGCCAACAAGGTAAAACAATCTATTGATGTGCCCTTGAGCAAGGCCCCCTATTTTCTCCTCTGGATAAGTGAGAGTCTGCTAAAGGACTGATATATACTACCTAACAGAGCTGTTAGTGAGGGGAATTGCATGTGTCTGACATGGCCGAAAACCAATTATTACATACTTTCTTCTAAATCATGCTAGACTCAGTTGGGAATGGTCAATCATGCAATCATTTAAGAATTTACCCACTGATTTAATTTTCTCTCTCTCTCTCTCTCTCTCTCTCTCTCTCTCTCTCTCTCTCTCTCTCTCATTTGCTCACTAGCTCTCTCTTACTCACCCATTTCTCTCCCTCCCTCTTCTTCCCCACCTGAGATGTGAGTACAGGGTGTTGTGTGTGTGTGTGTGTGTGCGTGCGTGTGCGTGTGTGTGTGTGCGTGCGTGTTGTTGCTGGTGATGCAAGCTCCAGTTCTGTCTAGAGAGAGAGGGATTCAAAATTCAAAAGCCCATTGACAAGTTTATCATGCATGTAAGATCGCCGGGTGCTATTCTCCGCAGACTAGCACTGACAGAACAACAAAGGTCCATCAGTGTGTTGGAGGCAGAGATCCACAAAGATGCAGATGTTAAATGCAGTGCCCAGGGACTCCCTCACTCCTACATCAAGCTGGGTTCCTGTCAACCCTTCGCCTATCTCCCAACATATCCTAAAAGTTGGGATGGTGTGTGTGTGTGTGTGGTACGTCTAAGCTTCACTCTTATGACAGTTTAAGAGGGGTTTACAGCAGGCGCTGCTCTCCAGGCGCTGTATGGCCCCCTGTGCGGGGGTGGCAGGGTCAGAGCGGAGCTAGGGGCCCAGAGAGGACCGCCCGCAGGGCCCCGTGACGGCTGGGTCCCGCTCCGTCAGTCGCGGCCCGCTGCTCAACCAGACAGCCTTCTTATGGGTGACTTCCAATGACCCCCCCCCCCTCGGGCCCCTTGGGCCCCCTGTGGCCCTCATGGCCCCTGGACTGCCAGAAGCACAGTCTTTCTGAGCCCCAGCAGGGGCCATTTGCCCTTCATAGGGGGGAAAAGTGAAAGTTTTGATATCTCGATTAAGCTGCTTAGGGAAAGGAGTGGGTGGGTGTTGTGTCCATGCCAGGGCTGCTGTCAGCTCTCTCCTTGTGCACTATAGCCAATCAGCTCAGAAGGACGTATTGTCTGGAAACATTTCATTACAGGACACTTGTTTTGGTCTCTGACAGTGTTATTGGACCCTCTAGGACTCCATACAGTAGCAGAGTGTTATGCTGTCTGTCTGTATTCTCTCTCTCTATAAGCCCAGCCTTTCTACACTCCCACTCAAAAGAAGGTACTGGAATAATTGAATACTTTGTTGATATCCTTGAGCTTAACAAGAGTGATGCGCAAAAGCTATTGTGACCAATTTGAGGAAATGGAACTTGACATACACACACGTACACTCAAACATACACAAGTGTCATGTTTATTCTAGCTGTAGTTTTATCAGACTCAAGTGTTCAGAGACAATGGAGCATACCTGGGGGAACTCACTACATCTCTCTCTCTCTCACTCTCTCTCACACTCTCTCTACATACACACACATGTACACTACCTTTCAAAAGTTTGGGGTCACTTAGAAAAGTCCTTGTTTTTGAAAGAAAATAACATTTTTTGTCCATTAAAATAACAGCAAATTGATCAGAAACACAGTGTAGACATTGTTAATGTTGTAAATGACTTTTGTAGCTGGAAACAGCAGATTTTTTATGGAATATCTACATAGGCGTACAGAGGCCCATTATCAGCAACCATCACTCCTGTGTTCCAATGGCACGTTGTGTTAGTTAATCCAAGTTTATCATTTTAAAAGGCTAACTGATCATTAGAAAACACTTTTGCAATTATGCTAACACAGCTGAAAACTGTTGTTCTGATTAAAGAAGCAATAAAACTGGCCTTCTTTAGACTCGTTGAGTATCTGGAGCATCAGTGTCACGTATACTCCCTCTCCGACCTCTAGGTCATCAGGCTGCTGATTATCACGCACACCTGTCACCATCATCTCGCGCACCTGCACCTCATGACAATCACCTGGACTCCATCAATTCCTTGATTATCTTCCCTTTATCTGTCACTCCCCTTGGTTCTTTCCCCAGGGGTTATTGACTCTGTTTTCATGTCGGTGCATTGTTTGTGTTTCGTGGTCATTGTGCCTTTTATTTATTAAAACACTCACTCACTCACTGAACTTGCTTCCCGGCTCTCAGCGCACTGGCTACAATCAGCATTTGTGGGTTCGATTACAAGCTCAATATGACCAGAAATAAAGACCTTTCTTCTGCAACTCATCATATATTCTTGTTCTGAGAAATGAAGGCACATCAACGGTGAAGAGGCGACTCCGGGATGCTGGCCTTCTAGGAAGAGTTGCAAAGAAAAAGCCATATCTCAGACTGGCCAATAAAAATAATAGATTAAGATGGGCAAAATAACACAGACACTGGACAGAGGAACCTAGAAGGCTGCCTAGAAGGCCAGCATCCCGGAGTCGCCTGTTGATGTTGAGACTGGTGTTTTGCGGGTACTATATTTAATGAAGCTGCCAGTTGAGGACTTGAGGCGTCTGTTTCTCAAACTAGACACTTTAATGTACTTGTCCTCTTGCTCAATCGTGCACCAGGGCCTCCCACTCCTCTTTCTATTCTGGTTAGAGCCAGTTTGTGCTGTTCTGTGAAGGGAGTAGTACACAGCGTTGTACCAGATCTTCAGTTTCTTGGCAATTTCTCACCTGGAAAATCCTTCATTTCTCATAACAAGAATAGTTTCAGAAGAAATGTCTTTGTTTCTGGCCATTTTGAACCCACAAATGCTTATGCTCCAGATACTCAACTAGTCTAAATGGCCAGTTGTATTGCTTCTTTAATCAGAACAACAGTTTTCAGCTGTTCTAACATAATTGCAAAAGGGTTTTCTAATGATCAATTAGCCTTTTCAAATGAAAAATCAGCCATTTCCTGCAACAGTAGTCATTTACAACATTAAAAATGTCTACACTCTATTTCTGTTGAATTTGGTGCAATTTTTTGGCCATAAAAATAACTGTTCTTTCAAAAACAAGGAAATTTCTAAGTGTTCTTTCAAAAACAAGGAAATTTCTAAGTGACCCCAAACTTTTGAACGGTAGTGTATATACATGCACTCACGTACACCTGCACACAAGCACAAATGCACACACGCACACACATGCACAAAATCATCAACATGTATTGAACGCATCTTTACTACTGCAGCAGAAATGTGCTTTAAAGCAGTATCCAAATTCATTGGCTGTAGTGATCACATTATAGTAGCCATATCTAGGAGAACCAAAGTTCCAAAGGCTGGGCCTAATATAGTTTATAAGAGATCATACAATAAGTTTTTTAGTAAACGCTGAACTTGACACATTTATGAAATTGCTTATTCCAGTTACTAATAAGCATGCACCCATTAGGAAATAGTGACTGTAACAACTGTTAAATCCACTTGGATTAATGAGAAATGGTTGAGAGGGTTGAGGCAAAATATATGGCAAATAAGTCTAGCAGCACAACCGATTGGCAAACGTACTGCAAATTGAGAAATCATGGGACTAAACAAGAATAATAATAAGAAGAAACTATACTATGAAACAGAGATAAAATATGTAAAATATGATAGTGAAAAGCTTTGGAGCACCTAAAATGAAATCAGATGGCTTATTCATCACGAAACCCACTGATATTGCCTTTACCACTTTATTCATTTTTTTAACTTAGACATGACATGCCAGCAACAAATGCCAACAATGCACATTCAAGTATAACTGACCAAATTATGAAATAAAAGCCTTGCAATTTTGTAATCCGTAAAGTGAGTGTGGAAGAGATGAAAAAATGATTGTTGTCTAAGAGACAATGACAAGCCACCAACAAGCCACAACTTGGATGGAACATTTCTGAGGATAATAGCGGAAAATATGACCACATCTTCACTGTAAGTCGACTAGAAAGTGTGTGCTCTTAAGTCATTCCGCAACCCAAGAATAGTAAAGCCCCCTTTACAGGCTCAAATAGCCAACCAATCAGCCTGTTACCAACCCTTAGTAAACTTTTGGGAAAAATAGTGTTTGACCAGATACAATACTATTTCACAGTAAACAAATTGACAACAGAGTTTCACCATGCTTATAGGGAAGGACATTAAATATTAAAGTATAGCACTTACAGAAATTAATGATTATTGGCTGAGAGAAATTGCTGATAAAAATATTGTGGGAGCTGTTTTGTTCGACTTTAGTGCAGCTTTTGACATTATCGATCATAGTCTGCTGCTGGAAAAACATATGTGTACAGCTATACACCCCCTGCCATATTGTGGATGAAGAGTTAGCTGTCTAACAGAACACTGAGGGTGTTCTTTCATGGAAGCCTCTCCAACATAATCCAGGTAGAATCTGGAATTAACCAGGGTAGCTGTATAGGACCATTACTTTTTTCAATCTTTACTAATGAGTAAAGCCAGTGTATCTTTGTATGAGGATGACAAAACACTATACACACCAGCTACCACAGCGACTGAAATGACTGCAACACTTAACAAAGAGCTGTAGTTAGTTTCAGAATGGGTGGTAAGGAATAAGTTACTCCTACATATTTCAAAACTAAAAAGCATTGTATTTGGGACAAATCATTCACTAAACCCTAAACCTCAAACAATTGTAATGAATCATATGGACATTTTGCAAGTTGAAGTGACTAAACTGCTTGGAGTAACCCTGAACTGTATCAAATTAAATCAAATTTTATTTGTCACATACACATGGTTAGCAGATGTTAATGCGAGTGTAGCGAAATGCTTGTGCTTCTAGTTCCGACAATGCAGTAATAACCAACAAGTAATCTAACTAACAATTCCAAAACTACTGTCTTATACACACAAGTGTAAGGGGATAAAGAATATGTACATAAAAATATATGAATGAGTGATGGTACAGAGCGGCATAGGCAAGATACAGTAGATGGTATCGAGTACAGTATATACATATGAGATGAGTATGTAAACAAAGTGGCATAGTTAAAGTGGCTAGTGATACATGTATTACATAAAGATGCAGTAGATGATATAGAGTACAGTATATACGTATACATATGAGATGAATAATGTAGGGTATGTAAACATTATATTAATTAGCATTGTTTAAAGTGGATAGTGATATATTTTACATCATTTTCCATCAATTCCCATTATTAAAGTGGCTGGAGTAGAGTCAGTGTGTTGGCAGCAGCCACTCAATGTTAGTGGTGGCTGTTTAACAGTCTGATGGCCTTGAGATAGAAGCTGTTTTTCAGTCTCTCGGTCCCAGCTTTGATGCACCTGTACTGACCTCGCCTTCTGGATGATAGCGGGGTGAACAGGCAGTGGCTCGGATGTTTGTTGTCCTTGATGATCTTTATGGCCTTCCTGTAACATCGGGTGGTGTAGGTGTCCTGGAGGGCAGGTAGTTTGCCCCCGGTGAGGCGTTGTGCAGACCTCACTACCCTCTGGAGAGCCTTACAGTTGTGGGCGGAGCAGTTGCCGTACCAGGCGGTGATACAGCCCGCCAGGATGCTCTCGATTGTGCATCTGTAGAAGTTTGTGAGTGCTTTTGGTGACAAGCCGAATTTCTTCAGCCTCCTGAGGTTGAAGAGGCGCTGCTGCGCCTTCTTCACGATGCTGTCTGTGTGGGTGGACCAATTCAGTTTGTCTATGATGTGTATGCCAAGGAACTTAAAGCTTACTACCCTCTCCACTACTGTGGATTGGGGGGTGTTCCCTCTGCTGTTTCCTGAAGTCCACAATCATCTCCTTAGTTTTGTTGACGTTGAGTGTGAGGTTATTTTCCTGACACCACACTCCGAGGGCCCTCACCTCCTCCCTGTAGGCCGTCTCGTCGTTGTTGGTAATCAAGCCTACCACTGTTGTCTCGTCTGCAAACTTGATGATTGAGTTGGAGGCGTGTGTGGCCACGCAGTCGTGGGTGAACAGGGAGGACAGGAGAGGGCTCAGAACGCACCCTTGTGGGGCCCCAGTGTTGAGGATCAGCGGGGTGGAGATGTTGTTGCCTACCCTCACCACCTGGGGGCGGCCCGTCAGGAAGTCCAGTACCCAGTTGCACAGGGCGGGGTCGAGACCCAGGGTCTCGAGCTTGATGACGAGCTTGGAGGGTATTATGGTGTTGAATGCCGAGCTGTAGTCGATGAACAGCATTCTCACATAGGTATTCCTCTTGTCCAGATGGGTTAGGGCAGTGTGCAGTGTGGTTGAGATTGCATCGTCTGTGGACCTATTTGGGCGGTAAGCAAATTGGAGTGGGTCTAGGGTGTCAGGTAGGGTGGAGGTGATATGGTCCTTGACTAGTCTCTCAAAGCACTTCATCATGATGGAAGTGAGTGTGACGGGGCGATAGTCGTTTAGCTCAGTTACCTTAGCTTTCTTGGGAACAGGAACAATGGTGGCCCTCTTGAGGCATGTGGGAACAGCAGACTGGGATAGGGATTGATTGAATATGTCCGTAAACACACCAGCCAGCTGGTCTGCGCATGCTCTGAAGGCACGGCTGGGGATGCCGTCTGGGCCTGCAGCCTTGCGAGGGTTAACACGTTGAAATGTTTTACTCACCTCGGCTGCAGTGAAGGAGAGGCCGCATGTTTTGGTTGCAGGCCGTGTCAGTGGCACTGTATTGTCCTCAAAGCGGGCAAAAAAAATATTTAGTCTGCCTGGGAGCAAGACATCCTGGTCCGTGACGGGGCTGGTTTTCTTTTTGTAATCCGTGATTGACTGTAGACCCTGCCACATGTAAATTGTCATGTTGTAAACATGTTGATATAACAACTAAGTTGGGGGGAAGTTTGTCCACAATAAAGCGCTGCTTTGCCTTTTTAACAACAATACCAACAAGGCAGGTCCTACAGGCCCTAGTTTTGTCACATCTGGACTACTGTTCAGTCGTGTGGTCAGGTGCCACAAAGAGGAACTTAGGAAAATTACAATTGGCTCAGAACAGGACAGCATGGCTGGCTCACAAAAGTACAAATGCTATGCATGTTTACCTTTATTTATTTAACTAGGCAAGTCAGTTAAGAACAATTTCTTATTTACAATGACAGCCTAGGAACAGTGGGTTAACTGCCTGTTCAGGGGCAGAACAACAGATTTGTACCTTGTCAGCTCGGGGGTTTGAACTTGCAACCTTCCGGTTACTAGTCCAACGCTCTAACCACTAAGCGACCATGCTGCCCCATGTCATCTATCATGGCTCCAAGTGGAGGAGAGATTGACATCTTCCCTTCTTGTTTTTGTCTCTTCACAAGTCCAGAACCAACTATGGCAGGCACACAGTACTACATAGAGCCATGACTACATGGAACTCTATTTCACATCAAGTAACTGATGCAAGCAGTAGAATGCGATTTAAAAAACAGATAAAAATACACCTTATGGAACAGCAGAGACTGTGAAGAGACACACACACACACACACACACACACACACACGCATACGCACACAAACCCATACGCACACAAACGCTAGCACACACACTCTACACATATGTACATTGTAATATTGTTGTATGGTGGTATTATACATTTTGTATTGTAGATTTGTAGTGGTGTAAAAATGTTATATGATGTACTGTTTTATTTTTTGTTTTATGTGTAATTTAAGTGTCTTAATGTGTTTGGACCCCAGGAACAGTAGCTGCTGCTTTGGCAGCAACTCATGGGAATCCATAATGAATACAAATACATACACACACACACACACACACACACACACGCAAACAAACACACAGGGCACGCACACACACAAACGCGCACACACACGTACATGTGTACAAATAAGGAAGACTCAGTCAGAGTCATTAACATCAGCAAACAAGCCTTTGCTAGGTGTGAACCCACAGCTCCTAAACCAGGCCTTCTCGGGAGAGTGCAGTCCGCAGAATGAGAAGCAGCAGCCATAAACAGAGAGCATATAAAACCCTCCGTTCTCCCCGCACTCCCTGCTGTAATTACACAGTTGCATGCGTTAGCACGGCCCAACTGACAGCGTGTATAATCCCAGGCACAGATATGATCTAGTGAGGAGCAGCTCCTATTAAATATTAACAAACACCATTCCCAAGTAGCCTCAATCCCCAAAAGAAAGCCTCTGCGACTATCTCTTCTGCTACTGAAGCGCTCTCACTACTGAATAAGCTGGGTGCGCTTTGACAGGAGTGAGTTCAAAGAGTGAGGGAAGGAGGGAAGGGGGAAAGAGGAGAAGGGGAATGTGCTTACTATACATGTTCAAACCCTTCTGTATACCTCTATAGGGCATGGAACAAGTCAACTTATGGGAGAAATATTGGGAACTGGGAATGGAATTCAAATCTAGGGGAGCATGCAGGATTGTTATTCAATGTTTGAATGAAGAAACTTCAGCTGAACTTTACCCTCCCTAAGTGATTGTTATGGAAAGTCTATAGACAGATATAGGCAGGCAAAACAGATGTATTGCTTTTCATGGTATTCATGAAACCTGTTTTCAGTTTCAATAATGTAACAATGTATTTAAACTGGAAAGCGATTATTAATGTCATTTTGGAAATCTGCTATTTACGTAGTGTTAGGCCCATAAGATACTATTTTCTGCTGAATTATGTAATCGTTAAACATAATGGAAATTACACATACAACTCCAATTATACGCCGCACACACACTTGGCCAGCCCTTTTCTGTGCAGATGCAGTGAGGTGTGGTAGTAAGGGTTTAAAGCCTGCATTGTTCCCGGCCAGTCAACCTGTCTGGCAGACTCCAGAGTCCTACTGCTCACCCCATTACTCCCGGGAAAGAGAGAGAAAGGGAAGAAGAAAAAGAAAAGCAGGAGGAGAGCGAGGGATGGGGAGGAAGGGTTACAAAGGGCTGAGACCCTCACATCTGTCTGGGAACAATGTCAGAGCTTCCCTTTCAGACAGAGGGGTTAAAAGAGCTGCCACATCTCTCCGTGAACGCTGTTAAATGGTTCAGTGGTTTGACAGTAGCTGATGCCAGAGACTGCACTCCCCTGGGAGAGCTCTGGGAAGGAAGCACAGGCTCAGGCTGCCTCCCAGGCTCCTCTGCCCTCCCTGGAAAATACAGCACAGAAATAGATAGGCAGAAACAAACAATAACATGCCACAGGGAGACAATAAGGATCTGAAGATGTATGCATAAAAGGAAGCTATGCATACTGTTTTTATTTATGTCATCATTGTTACAGCAGCACTTGCAGATCTCCACCAGTAAACCTGAAAGACAACCACCATAGAAGTGGAAAATGACATGAGCTACTGTACCTACAAGGCCATGGTATCTTTGGTGGTCTATTTATGTTTGGGTGAATGCTGTTGTCTTTTACTTATGTGACCCTAAAAACTTGCCGGATCCACATCCCACAGACGCGATCCACATCCCACAGGCCCGATCCCCATCCCACAGGCCCGATCCCCATCCCACAGGCCCGATCCACATCCCACAGGCCCAATCCACATCCCACAGGCCCGATCCCCATCCCACAGGCCCGATCCCCATCCCAGGCCTGATCCCCATCACAGGCCTGATCCCTATCCCACAGGCCCGATCCCCATCCCACAGGCCAGTTCCCCATCCCACAGGCCCATTCCACATCCCACAGGCCTGATCCCCATCCCACAGGCCCATTCCACATCCCACAGGCCCATTCCACATCCCACAGGCCAGTTCCCCATCCCACAGGCCCATTCCACATCCCACAGGCCTGATCCCCATCCCACAGGCCCATTCCCCATCCCACAGGCCAGTTCCCCATCCCACAGGCCCATTCCACATCCCACAGGCCCATTCCACATCCCACAGGCCAGTTCCCCATCCCACAGGCCCATTCCACATCCCACAGGCCAGTTCCCCATCCCACAGGCCCATTCCACATCCCACAGGCCTGATCCCCATCCCACAGGCCCATTCCACATCCCACAGGCCCATTCCACATCCCACAGGCCAGTTCCCCATCCCACAGGCCCATTCCACATCCCACAGGCCTGATCCCCATCCCACAGGCCCATTCCACATCCCACAGGCCCATTCCACATCCCACAGGCCAGTTCCCCATCCCACAGGCCCATTCCACATCCCACAGGCCTGATCCCCATCCCACAGGCCCATTCCACATCCCACAGGCCTGATCCACATCCCACAGGCCCATTCCACATCCCACAGGCCCGATCCCCACCCCACAGGCTCGATCCCCATCCCACAGGCCAGTTCCCCATCCCACAGGCCCATTCCACATCCCACAGGCCTGATCCCCATCCCACAGTAACACTGTAAAAAGTGGGATGGGGCTGATGTTCATCTGAAGTGCTTTTACTGATTGAAATAATAGAAAATGTAACTTCGGTTCATTTAACCTATTCTATTCAACTTGCCTGAAATCCAATGATAAATTCGACAGATCATTTAGATTTTTTTTATTGAATGAAAGGTTTGAAATTGCTTTCAACACCTCATATTCAGGACTGTTGATTAGAGGTGTGGGCAATGTTGTGGCATCAGTGTCACACCCTGGTCTATATTTATTATGTTATCTTCATTTATTGAGTCAGGCCAGGGTGTGATATGGGTTTATTTGTAGTGTGTTTCGTCTTGGGGTTGTGTGGGGTGTATAGATTAGTCCATGGCTGCCTGAGGCAGTTCTCAATCAGAGTCAGGTGATTATTGTTGTCTCTGATTGGGAACCATATTTAGGTAGCCTGGGTTTCACTGTGTGTTTGTGGGTGATTGTTCCTGTCTCTGTGTTTGTTGCACCAGTCAGGGCTGTTTCGGTTTTCGACGTTTGTTGTTTTGTATTGTTCGTGTTTCGTCATAATTAAAGATGTATCGAACGAACCACGTTGCATTTTGGTCCGATCCTTATTCCACCTCTTCGTCAGAGAAGGAGGTAGAAGAGTGGGAGGTGTGGTTTATTGGCTTTCAGCTTGTTATTGTTGCCCACCCGTTAGCCCGAAAGCCATTCCAGTAGAGGTCGGTGCTTCAAACAGCTTGGAATGAAAGGAAGCAGTGGAACTATGGAAAAATCTGTGGGATCTCACATTTTTGCAACACGGTTTGAAAAAACAAATGATCAAACAAAGCTTCAGAGGTCAAGGTTGACGTACTTCTGTTAAAGTGATACAAGTATGGACACTGCTTCGACCGTGCTTCGAAGTTAGCTGCTTAGTGATTTTGACGCATGCCTCAGAGCTCCGATGTCACTTCTATAGTGCAACCTAATATTTTAATTTGTAGGAAATTTCTTCAATTAGATGTTGCCTATTGAAGTAACATAGTTAAGTTACTCCAATCAATTAATGTGCTTTTCTTTAAGCCTAATTATAAGGTTGTAATTGCATTGTATTTTAGTTTTCTGTAAAGCAAATAATCAAGAAACTGAAGTTGAGTTGCAGTCAAATTAGATTTTACTGAGGTTAATTATTGATTTGATTATAATCTAATGATACAAGTACACTGTAAACCCTAATGTGCTGTCATTACTCAAAACCTTTGGGGAAACCCACCACTGTGACTGTAGAACAGGAGTGTCTGCAGGTTTTGCTTTTTCCTTTCAATCAAGATCAAGACAAGGTGAGGGGAGTTCTTCACTAATTAATGATCTTAATTCATCAATCAAGTACAAGGGAGGAGCAAAAACCCTCAGACACTCGGCCCTCATAGGAAGGAGTTTGACACGCACTGTTGAGGGTCCAGATTTGAGTTGTTTCAACTTGACATTTTTGAGCAAGGCCCTGACTAAGCCACGCCTCCAATATAATTGTACAGTGTACCTTGTCTTTTGAAGTGAGTTCCTACTTATGACTGTATTTGTTACTGACAGAGACAAGGTTGTTGAATTTGTTCATTTTGAGTCTGTGGCCTTCACAAAGTGAGTTCGTAGGCAAATATTATCATTATAATTAAAGTCTTTATGGCAACACACTACATATCGCATAAGGCCTTATTTTGAGGTCTAGCTTAACCCTAATACAGTGGCCTGAAACTCATGGCTTACAGGACACATCAGTAACTTTAACAACATTCACAGATTTAGAAAACATCCTGGTTGCAGGATATCAAGGATTCTTCCAACTGGGATTTTGGGAAAACCTGGGAAATGTACCAGAATTTTGCAACACCACCTGCAAGTCACATTATGCTGGCTGTGTTTCGTGTAGGCTGACCATGGTAGGATGTTTTCATAACCATGTCAATCTCTCAAGGACAAGGTCACTTTTATCAATATATTAGCCTCTATTTACTAACAGATTGGAAAATGCTAATTAGCATCAAAGTAGACATCATGAAAAACTACAAATCCCTGCAAGCTCCTGCATGTCATCTCTCGCTGACACTTTTACTAACATGTATTGTGTCAATTTAAAACTTGCACAAGACAGTTCAAAGAATTGTTCATTTAAAGACATGTTCCCAATATATTAATTATTACATTTAGCTAACATTAGTTAATCCAGAGATTCTTACCTTTGCCTCAATTCGTCAGTCTCATCCAGATCATCGTGTCATTTGTAGTTCTTTATGATGGCCACATTAATTTTACGATTTTTGGGGGTAAATACAGGTTAATGTGTTGATAAAAGTGACCTTGTCCTAGAGAGATTTATATGGTTATGAAAACAACATGCCAGGGTAAGCCTATACGAAACACAGCCCTTATTTCGAGTGTTTCTAAAATCCCTTTTGGGGAAAACTGAATGGTGGAAAAACTATTGGAACCATTTCCCTGTTTTTCCACTTGGCTTTATGGGTATTATGACTCATAATGTGATACTCTATTTAAATCCAGCCAGAGTTAGGATATCCAATATTTGGAATTTTTATTCACCCGCAACCTGCATTCATAATTATTTAGGAATCGTTAGGAATAGTGTGAGGAGACTAGCTCAGCCATTTAAACTGGAACAACCATTTCAGTTATGGGAGCAAAAAATGTAACTAAATGATTGGATTAGTTTAGAAAAATATATGGGTATTTACACTGTGTCTTTATGTAGCATAAGATTAATCAATCAATGTACACGCAAAAACACAGATATTAAAAACAAATCTACCTGCGGTAGAGCATGTTGGGTAAAAATGTTAATGTGCTATCATAACCTACAAAAAGTTGATTTAACTTCTCATTTAGTGTTGAGTCAGTAGCACAAAATTTTTAAGTAATAATGACTTTTCGTTGACTTTGAGTTCAGTTTAAGAGAAGTATTTGAGTTTAACATATCTTGGGGTTTACATTTTATCATTGAGCTAATAATTACATTTAAAGTATGTATCTGTATTTATCTGTGAAAAAACTGAACTCATTTAATGATACCACTTGAAGTAATTAATGTAAGTTGTTCCAACAAGTCACTTTTGCTCGTGTAGAGCAGGCACTCACACGACACGAGCGAAACGAGGCAAAAAACTGCATGGCTTTATAGTTGTTACACGATGGGGGCGCTGCTACCCTTTGGGGCAATGTTCTGCCTCCGGTGCTACATTTGACGGTTTGTTGAGCGGCTCGTAAGCGTGTACCCACTGCCACCGCCGCGCTGCATTACGTGATCAAACAGGCTAACTGACGCATGGCCAATTATCCCGGCTGCCTTCTCTCATCTCACGTTTAAGGAGAGGGACAGAGAGAGAGAGAGTTGGAGAGAGGCAGGGAGGGAAGCATAGAGAGAGAGGCTGTGTGTAGGAGATGTAAAAAGCCCACTTCCCATCCCCAGAAGGAAGTAAGCCTGACATATGCACCATTTTAGTAAAGTAAACAATGGCATAGTGTACTTTGTGGATGTTTACCCCGTATATCCCATAAATAGGCCAATCAGAGAGCCAAACATGGAGTATGAGGAATAATGTGACACACCATGTACTGCTTTGCTGTTCTCCAGTCTCTGTACATCACCCTTTCCTTCCCACAAAGGACTATCACAAGATAAATAACTTTGTTTCAAATTTCTATAAACACTTCTCATCTGTTTCTTTCTATTCCTCTCTCTTGCACAAGGCTGATAACACAAGGAACCATTAAATGATTGCTTGGCTCTCTCTCAACCTTTAGCTTTAGCCTTAGCTATGAAGGATAGGCTAAAGGCCTCTACTCTCTAGGCCTGTACTCAAAACCAAGGTTATCTTTGCCCATTTTACCCTTGGTTGCTTAGGAAAGCCTTAAGTGAAGCACTCTAGTAGTAGACTGAAAACTCAACCTGTGTTCAAAGGAGTGGAAATTAGGCCTGCCTGCCTGCCTGCCTGCCTGCCTGCCTGCCTGCCTGCATGCTTGCCTGCCTGCCTGCCTGCCTGCTTGGCTGCCGCGAGGGGATGAGACAGACGTGACACTGGGAGACGCGCCTGTATCAGACGTCTGTAACACCACTTCACACCAGACACTCAGTACACACACACTCACACCCAGCAGGGATATATTGATGTCTGTGTTCATTACCGCTGATGTGTCTCTCTTAGTGTGTATGTGTGTCTTCCTTCCCTTGCCGCTGCTGAGCGTGCTGTTGTCCTTCAGTGTATTCTCACACTCTCTCCTGTCATGGCATCCAGTTTCCAGGACAAATTGTTCAGGTAGAGGAAGAAGAGCTACTGCAGGCAGTGGATCCGCTGAGGGACGGGGAGAGGTCAGTCTGTCCAGCAGATGGAGCCCCACCTCGTCCCACACCTCATGGCTCTCCCGAGCGCTGTCATCCCGTAGGTATCAATATGATCAACACACCTTTTTCATCAAATTGATCAGTTATGGGGTTTTGCAACAAAAAATGCAATGCTCAGAATTAAAGTTCACTGATTACATTTACTTGTAGATGTGGGAAGAACATTTTAGCAGACTAGTGAAATACATATTGTTGTGCATTTTAAGTTCACACCCCCTCTCATCCTCAAGTCTTATTATCAGTGCTGGAAAAAGTACACAACTGTCATAGTTTAGTAAAAGTAAAGATACCTTAATAGAAAATGACTCAAGGAAAAGTGAAAGTCACCGAGTAAAATTCGAATTGAGAAAAAGAAAGACTAAATATACACTACCTTTCAGAAGTTTGGGGTCACTTAGAAATGTCCTTGTTTTTGAAAGAAAAGCACATTTCTTGTCTATTAAAATAACATCAAATTGATCAGAAATACAGTGTAGACGTTGTTTATGTTGTAAATGACTATTGTAGCGGGAAACGGCAGATTTATCTACATACAGTGCCATGTGAAAGTATTAGGCCCCCTTGAACTTTGCAACCTTTTGCCACATTTCAGGCTTCAAACATAAAGATATAAAACGGTATTTTTTTGTGAAGAATCAACAAAAAGTGGGACACAATCATGAAGTGGAACGACATTTATTGGATATTTCAAACTTTTTTAACAAATCAAAAACTGAAAAATTGGGCATGCAAAATTATTCAGCCCCTTTACTTTCAGTGCAGCAACCTCTCTCCAGAAGTTCAGTGAGGATCTCTGAATGATCCAATGTTGACCTAAATGACTAATGATGATAAATACAATCCACCTGTGTGTAATCAAGTCTCCGTATAAATGCACCTGCACTGTGATAGTCTCAGAGGTCCGTTAAAAGCGCAGAGAGCATCATGAAGAACAAGGAACACACCAGGCAGGTCCGAGATACTGTTGTGAAGAAGTTTAAAGCCGGATTTGGATACAAAAAGATTTCCCAAGCTTTAAACATCCCAAGGAGCACTGTGCAAGCGATAATATTGAAATGGAAGGAGTATCAGACCACTGCAAATCTACCAAGACCTGGCCGTCCCTCTAAACTTTCAGCTCATACAAGGAGAAGACTGATCAGGGATGCAGCCAAGAGGCCCATGATCACTCTGGATGAACTGCAGAGATCTACAGCTGAGGTGGGAGACTCTGTCCATAGGACAACAATCAGTCGTATATTGCACAAATCTGGCCTTTATGGAAGAGTGGCAAGAAGAAAGCAATTTATTAAAGATATCCATAAAAAGTGTTGTTTAAAGTTTGCCACAAGCCACCTGGGAGACACACCAAACATGTGTAAGAAGGTGCTCTGGTCAGATGAAACTAAAATTGAACTTTTTGGCAACAATGCAAAACGTTATGTTTGGCGTAAAAGCAACACAGCTCATTACCCTGAACACACCATCACCACTGTCAAACATGGTGGTGGCAGCATCATGGTTTGGGCCTGCTTTTCTTCAGCAGGGACAGGGAAGATGGTTAAAATTGATGGGAAGATGGATGGAGCCAAATACAGGACAATTCTGGAAGAAAACCTGATGGAGTCTGCAAAAGACCTGGGACTGGGACGGAGATTTGTCTTCCAACAAGACAATGATCCAAAACATAAAGCAAAATCTACAATGGAATGGTTAAAAAATAAACATATCCAGGTGTTAAAATGGCCAAGTCAAAGTCCAGACCTGAATCCAATCGAGAATCTGTGGAAAGAACTGAAAACTGCTGTTCACAAATGCTCTCCATCCAACCTCACTGAGCTCGAGCTGTTTTGCAAGGAGGAATGGGAAAAAATTTCAGTCTCTCGATGTGCAAAACTGATAGAGACATACCCCAAGCGACTTACAGCTGTAATCGCAGCAAATGGTGGCGCTACAAAGTATTAACTTAAGGGGGCTGAATAATTTTGCACGCCCAATTTTTCAGTTTTTGATTTGTTAAAAAAGTTTGAAATATCCAATAAATTTCATTCCACTTCATGATTGTGTCCCACTTGTTGTTGATTCTTCACAAAAAAATACAGTTTTATATCTTTATGTTTGAAGCCTGAAATGTGGAAAAAGGTCACAAAGTTCATAGGGGCCGAATACTTTCGCAAGGCACTGTAGGTGTACAGAGATCCATTATCAGCAAAAATCACTCCTGTGTTCCAGTGGCACGTTGTGTTAGCTAATCCAAGTTTATCATTTTAAAAGGAAAATTGATCACATTAGAAAACTCTTTTGCAATTATGTTAGAACAGCTGAAAATTGTTGTCCTGATTAAAGAAGCAATAAAACTGGCCTTCTTTAGACTGGTTGAGTATCTGGAGCATCAGCATTTGTGGGTCTGATTACATGGCCTTTCTTCTGAAACTCGTCAGTCTATTCTTGTTCTGAAAAATGAAGGCTATTCCATGCAAGAAATTGCCAAGAAACTGAAGATCTGGTACAGCGCTGTGTACTACTCCCTTCACAGAACAGGGCAAACTGGCTCTTACCTGAATGGAAAGAGAAGTGGGAGGCCCCGGTGCACAACTGAGCAAGAGGACAAGTACATTAGTGTTTCTAGTTTGAGAAACGGATGCCTCACAAGTCCTCAACTGGTAGCTTCATTAAATAGTACCCCCAAAACATTAGTCTCAATGTCAACAATGAAGGGGCGAGTCTGGGTTGCTGGCCTTCTAGGCAGAGTTCCTCTTTCCAGTGTATGTGTTCATTTGCCCAACTTAATCTTTTATTTTTATTGGCCAGTCTGAGATATGGCTTTTTCTTTGCAACTCTGCAACTCAGCAAAAAAAAAATCCAAAACATTTTCAAAAACAATAACATTTCTAAGTGAACCCAAACTTTTGAACGGTAGTGTACATAAGTATCAAAAGTAAATATAATTGCTAAAATATACTTAAGTATCAAAAGAAAAAGTTCAAATTTCAAATTCCTTATATTAAGCAAACCAGACAGTACCATTTCCTTGTTTTTTATTTATTTACGGATTGCCAGGAGACACACTCCAACACTCAGGTATTACAAACAAAGTGTTTTAATGTTTCAGTGACTCAGCCAGATCAGAGGCAGTAGGGACGACCAGGGATGTTCTCTTGATAAGTGTGTAAATTACACAATTGTCCTGTCCTGCTAAGCATTCAAAAGGTGGGTGTCAGGAAAAATGTATGGAGTAAAAAGTAAATTGTTTTCTTTAGGAATGTAGTGAAGTAAAAGTTGTAAAAAATATAAATAGCAAAGTGAAGTACAGATACCCATAAAAACGACTTAAGTAGTAATTTCAAGTATTTTTACTGAAGTATTTTACACCACTGATTATTACCACAGCTTTCAGGAAGTCAAGACGCTCTTGGTATCCCGTGGCGACAGGCCTGACAGTGCTGGTTTCTGTGGGTTAAACCACTGCAGACATTCTGTGGGGCTGGGCGGACACTCCGCCGTCCAGGACTCACCCATCTTCCCCTGCAGACACTGCTCAATCCTGGAAAGGGACAGAGACATGCCACTCACAATACATCTCTGACTGTCACTGCCATCACATACCCCATAACAGTACTGTATCCCCCCCCTCCCCCTCTAGAACTTCTGACCGGAAGTGTAGAAAGACGCCGGGGCGAACACACGTAAACACAAATGGCCATACACACACACACACACACACACACACACACACATATCCCCAAACCCTGAGAGAGACACATCAGCGGTAATGAACACAGGCATCAATATATCACAGCTGGGTTTGAGTGTGTGTGTACTGAGTGTCTGGTGTGAAGTCGTGTTACAGACGTCTGATACAGGCTCGTCTCCCAGTGTCACGTCTCTCTCATCTCCTCGCCACACACACACACACACACACACACACACACACACACACACACACACACACACACCACACACACACACACACACACACACACACACACACACACACACACACACACACACACACACACACACACACACACACACACACACACACACAGGCAGGCAGGCCTTCCATATTAACAGACTGCATCAGCAATTCTGTCTACCCTTTAATGTGACAGATTAGAAATGACATCCGCGGGCTCAACATGTTTAGTAGTTTCCATGCAAATCAATGCTAGTGCTCGTGTTTGTGTGTGTGTGTGTATGTGTGTGTGTGTGTGTGTGTGTGTGTGTGTGTGTGTGTGTGTGTGTGTGTGTGTGTGTGTGTGTGTGTGTGTGTGTGTGTGTGTGAGAGAGAGAGAGAGAGAATGAGGGTGAGGGATGTAGGGAAGGAGGGAAAAAGAGAGAGAGAGAGAAAAGGAAACAGCTCCAGTTTACTAGCACCCAGCTCATCCACCACCCCAGGCCTATAAAGCACCTCCTGTCCGCTCCCAGACCATGATGCACACATCCAGATGTCTTCCAATGATGACACATTAAATACTGACACTTTCATTCCAGGGGGAAAACGTGAGGCATAAAACATTATAGACTTTAACGATCTGTATCTAAATCGCTGTGGTTTGAATACTGCACAGAGTTGCTTTTAGTTGGCTAGAGGAAAGCTCTATATAAACATACTGTACACACAGAATATTTAATTATTTATTTGATGCTAAGGTGCGGACTGACAGAAAGCCTGAATACTTTGGAGCAGTGGTGGTGTGTTTGTGAAACCACAGAGGACATCAGAGTGGTGATAGGTTGTGCTGGAGGGAACTGAAACTCTTCCAGTCAAGAGACTGATCACCCAGAGCTCGTTGTAAAACAACACTAGCTCCAACTAACTCCCGTCACTAACAGCTTGTGTGAGAAACGCTGACAGCATTTTAATTGCTGTTTTTTTTATTGTATGACTTCTATGGCCTTATCTTGGATGTCACAGGGTTCAAGTATGACAGGATCAAATGAAATCGAATGAAATCGAGAGAAAGGTTTCCTTGTGCATAATAATCTCATATCACTGAGTATGTATGCATGGTTTGATCCACCAAATAAAGCAATAGAACTGGAAACCTTGTCTTCCTAAAAACCAGTTACTTCTTGTATGTCCTGCCATTCCTATTTGCCAGCAGCATACCACCCTGCATACCACTGCTGGCTTGCTTTTGAAGCTAAAACAGGGTTGATCCTGGTCAGTTCCTGGATGGGAGAACAGATGCTGCTGGAAGTGGTGTTGGAGGGCCAGTAGGAGGCACTCTTTCCTCTGGTCTAAAAAAAAAAAAAAAATATCCCAATGCCCCAGGGCAGTGATTGGGGACACTGCCCTGTGTAGGGTGCCGTCTTTCGGATGGGACGTTAAACGGGTGTCCTGACTCTCTGAGGTCATTAACGATCCCATGGCACTTATCGTAAGAGTAGGGGTGTTAAACCCGGTGTCCTGGCTAAATTCCCAATCTGGCCCTCAAACCATCACGGTCACCTAATAATCACCAGTTTACAATTGGCTCATTCATCCCCCTCCTCTTCCCTGTAACTATTCCCCAGGTCGTTGCTGCAAATGACAACGTGTTCTCAGTCAACTTACCTGGTAAAATAATGGATAAATAAATGAAAAATGGGTCAAGTGAATAGGGAAAGAATGGGGTTTTGGAATAATGGCCCGAAAATCAGGTCTGATGTTAACACAGGCTTAGAATATCTTATATGTTTTCTTCTGTGAGATAATATCAGTCAGTTAGCATGACCTGTATGAATTATGAAGCCGTTATGTGCTTGTTTTGATTACATAAATGCTTCAAAATAGCTGATGAAGATTATCTCATAGAACAACACGTATAAGATCTCCTAAGCCTGTCTTTACTACAGACCTTACTTTCTGCGTTTATCCAGAAGCCCTCCAAAAAACCCATTAATTTCCCCACAGGCTTTGGCCAACGAGCCATGGCGGAGTTAGCCTCCGTTAGTGTCTACAAAAAGATGCCATTAATATTGCTCTCCATATAACACAGAACAAGAAATCACTAGTTCCACTCTACCAACCAAATCAATTACGGCTGACATTTGTTTTAGCCCACATTTCTAGCTGTTGCTATTACTGTGTGAATGGTCTAATGTGAGTGATATGAGAGGCAGATAAAGTCAGTCTATTTGATGTTAGTCGTAAATTTGAATGTGTGTTCTGGGCCCCCTCCCAGGGCTTTACTCACACAGTGGGTCTTAAATGAGCTTCCATCTGGGCCTTCAGTCTGCCTCCTCAGCTCCATGGAAACACACCGTTTTACTCCCTTTCCCTCCTTATATACACTACCGGTCAAAAGATCTAGAACACGGACTCATACAAGGGTTTTCTTTATTTGCACTATTTTCTACATTGTAGAATAATAATGAAGACATCAAAACTATGAAATAACACATAAGGAAACATGTAGTAACCAAAAAAGTATTAAACAAATCAAAATATATTTTTGTCTTTGAGATTCTTCAAATAGCCACCCTTTGTCTTAATGACAGCTTTGCACACTCTTGGCATTATCTCAACCAGCTTCACCTGGAATTATTTTCCAAAATTTTCGAAGGAGTTCCCACGTATGCTGAGCACTTGTTGTTGGAAAAGCATTTCAGGTGAAGCTGCTTGAGAGAATGCCAAGAGTTCAAAGCTGTAATCAAGGCAAAGGGTGGCTATTTGAAGTATCTTAAATAAAAAATATATTTTGATTTGTTTAACACTTTTTTGGTTACTACATGATTCCATATGTGTTATTTCATAGTGTTGATGTCTTCAATATTATTCAACATTGTAGAAAATAGCACAAATAAAGAAAAACCCTTGAATGAGTCTGTGTTCAAGAACTTCTGACCGGAAGTGTAGAAAGACGCCGGGGCGAACACACGTAAACACATATGGCCACACACACACACACACACACACACACACACACACACACACACACACACACACACACACACACACACACACACACACACACACACACACACACACACACACACACACACACACACACACACACACACACACACACACATCCCCTACTTCTCTCCCACCCCTCTCTCTTTTCTGCTCATTCCAGCTTTGAAGGTTCACTATAGGAGTTAGTTTGATTTAATGTGTGTGTGCCACCTGCCAGACTGGGGGGCGAACTCAGGGTGTGTGGACTATGTGAAGGAGTCCTCCCATCCCAGCTCTCCACAATGCCCCACCTTTAGTCCCGAGGTGTGGGAACTACCTGCAAATTAATCAACTCTATGGGATTAGCCTCAACCACAATTAGTTTCACTGCACACAGCTCACAAGCTGCAGAGAGATAGAGCCAGTTAATGAGAGAGATCGATACAGCTAACGCTAAGTAGAGACAGCTAATGCAGAGAGATAGAGACGGCTAATGCAGAGAGATAGAGACAGCTAATGCAGAGAGGTAGAGACAGCTAATGCAGAGAGATAGAGACAGCTAATGCAGAGAGGTAGAGACAGCTAATGCAGAGAGGTAGAGACAGCTAATGCAGAGAGATAGAGACGGCTAATGCAGAGAGATAGAGACAGCTAATGCAGAGAGATAGAGACGGCTAATGCAGAGAGATAGAGATGGCTAATGCAGAGAGATAGAGACAGCTAATGCAGAGAGGTAGAGACGGCTAATGCAGAGAGATAGAGACAGCTAATGCAGAGAGGTAGAGACAGCTAATGCAGTGAGATAGAGACAGCTAATGCAGAGAGATAGAGACAGCTAATGCAGAGAGATAGAGATGGCTAATGCAGAGAGATAGAGATGGCTAATGCAGAGAGGTAGAGACAGCTAATGCAGAGAGATAGATAAGCTAATGCAGAGAGATAGAGACAGCTAATGCAGAGAGGTAGAGATGGCTAAGGCAGCGAGATAGTGACAGCTAATGCAGAGAGATATGGGCAGCTAATGCAAAGAGATAGAGACAGCTAATGCAAAGAGATAGCAACAGCTAATGCAAAGAGATAGGGACAGCTAATGCAGAGAGATAGAGACAGCTAATACAGAGAGATAGAGACAGCTAATGCAGAGAGATAGAGACAGCTAATGCAAAGAGATAGGGGCAGCTAATGCAAAGAGATAGAGACAGCTAATGCAGAGAGATAGCAACAGCTAATGCAGAGAGATAGAGACAGCTAATGCAAAGATATTACGACAGCTAATGCAGAGAGATAGAGACGGCTAATGCAGAGAGATAGAGACGGCTAATGCAGAGAGATAGAGACGGCTAATGCAGAGAGATAGCGACAGCTGATGCAGAGTGATAGGAACAGCCGATAGAGAGAGATGAGGACAGCTAATTTAGAGATATAGAGACAGCTAATTCAGAGAGATTGAGACAGCTAATACAAAGAGATAGAGACAGTTAATACAGAGAGATAGAGACAGCTTATATAGAGAGATAGAGACAGCTAATGCAGAGAGATAGAGACAGCTGATACAGAGAGATATGGGCAGCTGATACAGAGAGATAGAGACAGCTAATATAGAGAGATAGAGACAGCTAATACAGAGAGATAGAGACAGCTGATACAGATATAGAGACAGCTAATATAGAGAGATAGAGACATATAATACAGAGAGATAGAGACCGCTAATACAGAGAGATAGAGACAGCTGATACAGAGAGATAGGGGCAGCTAATACAGAGAGACAGAGACAGCTAATACAGAGAGATAGAGACAGCTAATGCAGGCAGATAGACACAGCTAATGCAGAGAGATAGAGACAGCTAATATAGAGAGATAGAGACAGCTAGTGCAGGCAGATAGACACAGCTAATGCAGAGAGATAGAGACAGCTAAAGCAGAGAGATAGAGACAGCTAATACAGAGAGATAGAGACAAAGAAGAAGCTGGACAGAGAAAGAAACAAACATTTTGGCAAAAAATTGAAGATACAGTCAAAATATTAAACGGACAGAGCAGAGGTGGAGAAGACCACTAAGTTAAAGCTGAACAAAAGGCTGAGAGATGAATGGAGAAGAGGTTTCTTTAGGATATCTCGACAAACATGTCAATCATCTCCTTTACTCCTTACTCACCCCCAAAAAATCTAATCGTTTTTCAGATTGGGCTATAGAAAGAAATTGCAATACAGCCTGGCCCCACCACCACCCCTCCTTCCCAACCTCTCTCCCCAAAGAAAGGAGTGATCGGATGGCTTTTTTAAAATACATTTCACAGCTCTGTGACCAATCCTGTGATTAGTCAGTGCTTTGACTTTATCTTAAGTTCCTTGTCAAAATTAATTGAGTGTGGGTGGGCTGTCTGTCGCGCTCCAGGGAGAGGAGAGCAGAGGAGGGTCAGGAAGAGATCCCTTTCCCTTTCAAATAATCCCCAGCTCCAAACCAGACTGGCCACCTGGGAACCAAATATTTGCCCCATCAAAGGGCCCCATTCTACACTAGAATGAGAGTGAATGGGGTTCAATGAACAGCCTGAAAATGGATCCTCCCACGTCCTGCCTGTGGCCCACTTAGTGCCCTCAACCTTGCCACAGAGACCGCACGCGCACACACACACACGCACACGCACACGCACACGCACACACACACACACACACACACACACACACACACACACACACACACACACACACACACACACACACACACACACACACACACACAGATATAACTAGGAGATAGATTGGCAGGCACACACACACACACAGAGATATAACTCGGAGATAGATTGGCAGGCACACACACACACAAGTGTAAGCCACTTGCTGAAAGGCGTCGGCGGCCCTTGGCCTGCACTGACACTTCATTAGAGGCCTTTTCCTGCTGGCCTCTAATGTGTCCCATTTGATGAAACATAATGGATTACAGCATTTCAATTTGGGGAGCCGGGCCCGTTGCCAGCCTATCTCCTTCAATTAGGGAACAGCTCTTAGACAAATCTCTGACATCTGAGAGCTGGGAGCAGGCCAGCCAATCTGACCCACACACTGGTTAAAGCCTTCCTTCATGGGAGAGGGCCAGCCAGTCTGACCCACACACTGGTTAAAGCCTTCCTTCATGGGAGCTGGCCAGCCAGTCTGACCCACACACTGGTTAAAGCCTTCCTTCATGGGAGCGGGGCAGTGGCAGCTCACTCTCTTTCCTTCTCTCTTTCTCCCCTCGCCGTCCCGCATCCCCTTACTCTCTTCCTTCCATAACTTGTCCCAGACACTGATAAGTAGATTAGGCAGCAGGTGTGTGTGTGTGACTGTGTGTGCGCGTGTGTAACAGAGGCCCACCCTGGTGGAAGTACTATTTGAGTGGAGCCTCAAATGGGCTGAAATGAGTCCAAGGCTGACTGACCAGAGGTGCAGACAGAGTGGGGATCGCCTTATTTTTTGGCCAATTCCCCATTCCCTTTGTTCTCATAATGGTTATCTCTCTCCCATCTCCACGGGAACACAAAATAAGCCTTTAATGTTTAGAAGGCAGAACAATGGTTTGGCCTTCAGTAATAAGCCTTGAATTACCTACCAAAGGGTTTTCGTTTCAAGATGTGGAATCTTTATTTATTTCACCCCCCCCCCACCCTCCCTCCCGCCCCCTCAAAAAAGAGGGTGAAAAAACGGGGGATGAGACACAGACGCCAGGCTAATGGTGCCAGAGTGAGAGGCTTTGTTCAGCCGCCACATTTAGCCTGTCCCTCATCGTCTGTCCTCGCCCTCACAGCAGCACAAAGGATAAAAGAGCTGAAATATAGCTAGATTTATCCATCTCTCTTTCGCCCTCTCTATCTCCCTCCGTCCCTATGCCCCATCTCCTCTGGTTTCTCTCTCTCAATATTTCCATCAAAGCATTGAGAGCCTCCTCCATGTCATCCTGTCCTGAGTGTCGTGTGTTTTCAAAGAGAGAGAGAGAACGAACGAAAGAGAACGACAGACATAAAATCGGGTGGCCTGTCGAGCCAGCCCATGCGGGGTGGACAAGAATACTATGGTAATATTGGAGCAGAGGTTGCCATCAACGTGGTGTTCACACACCTCAAAAAGAGTCAGTGGAATGTGGTGAGAAAAGAAGGTGTAAGGTACCCCTTCATGTATAAATCCCAAGATGGGATATGATTAAAATGTATGCTTAAACTGTCTATGCTAGATTGTCATAACAGTCCAGACAGGCACATATCTTTTAAGTTAAGATTCACTCCTTTACTATAAGCAGATATAGTTATCATGCTGTGTCATAAATGGATGGAATACTCTGAATGGGTATCAGTATTGAAACACAATATAAGGGAGACAGTCAATCAGAGGATATTTATCTGAATTGTTGCGGTAAAATCATCAAATCAAATCAAATCAAATCAAATGTATTTATATAGCCCTTCGTACATCAGCTGATATCTCAAAGTGCTGTACAGAAACCCAGCCTAAAACCCCAAACAGCAAGCAATGCAGGTGTAGAAGCACGATGGTTAGGAAAAACTCCCTAGAAAGGCCAAAACCTAGGAAGAAACCTAGAGAGGAACCAGGCTATGTGGGGTGGCCAGTCCTCTTCTGGCTGTGCCGGGTAGAGATTATAACAGAACATGGCCAAGATGTTCAAATGTTCATAAATGACCAGCATGGTCGAATAATAAGAAGGCAGAATAGTTGAAACTGGTGCAGCAGCACGGCCAGGTGGACTGGGGACAGCAAGGAGTCATCATGTCAGGTAGTCCTGGGGCATGGTCCTAGGGCTCAGGTCATCCGAGAGAGAGAAAGAAAGAGAATTAGAGAGAGCATATGTGGGGTGGCCAGTCCTCTTCCGGCTGTGCCGGGTGGAGATTATAACAGAACATGGCCAAGATGTTCAAATGTTCATAAATGACCAGCATGGTCGAATAATAATAAGGCAGAACAGTTGAAACTGGAGCAGCAGCACGGCCAGGTGGACTGGGGACAGCAAGGAGTCATCATGTCAGGTAGTCCTGGGGTATGGTCCTAGGGCTCAGGTCCTCCGAGAGAGAGAAGGAGAGAATTAGAGAACGCACACTTAGATTCACACAGGACACCGAATTGGACAGGAGAAGTACTCCAGATATAACAAACTGACCCCAGCCCCCCGACACATAAACTACTGCAGCATAAATACTGGAGGCTGAAACAGGAGGGGTCAGGAGACACTGTGGCCCCATCCGAGGACACCCCCGGACAGGGCCAAACAGGAAGGATATAACCCCACCCACTTTGCCAAAGCAAACACAATTTGGGTTTCCAATCTCTCCAAAAGAATGTGGTGATCGATGGTATCAAAAGGAGCACTAAGGTCTAGGAGCACGAGGACAGATGCAGAGCCTCGGTCCGATGCCATTAAAATGTCATTTACCACCTTCACAAGTGCCGTCTCAGTGCTATGATGGGGTCTAAAACCAGACTGAAGCATTTTGTATACATTGTTTGTCTTCAGGAAGGCAGTGAGTTGCTGCGCAACAGCCTTTTCTAAGATTTTTGAGAGGAATGGAAGATTCGATATAGGCCGATAGTTTTTTATATTTTCTGGGTCAAGGTTTGGCTTTTTCAAGAGAGGCTTTATTACTGCCACTTTTAGTGAGTTTGGTACACATCCGGTGGATAGAGAGCCGTTTATTATGTTCAACATACAGTGCCTTGCGAAAGTATTCGGCCCCCTTGAACTTTGCGACCTTTTGCCACATTTCAGGCTTCAAACATAAAGATATAAAACTGTATTTTTTTGTGAAGAATCAACAACAAGTGGGACACAATCATGAAGTGGAACGACATTTATTGGATATTTCAAACTTTTTTAACAAATCAAAAACTGAAAAATTGGGCGTGCAAAATTATTCAGCCCCCTTAAGTTAATACTTTGTAGCGCCACCTTTTGCTGCGATTGCAGCTGTAAGTCGCTTGGGGTATGTCTCTATCAGTTTTGCACATCGAGAGACTGACATTTTTTCCCATTCCTCCTTGCAAAACAGCTCAAGCTCAGTGAGGTTGGATGGAGAGCATTTGTGAACAGCAGTTTTCAGTTCTTTCCACTGATTCTCGATTGGATTCAGGTCTGGACTTTGACTTGGCCATTCTAACACCTGGATATGTTTATTTTTGAACCATTCCATTGTAGATTTTGCTTTATGTTTTGGATCATTGTCTTGTTGGAAGACAAATCTCCGTCCCAGGCCCAGGTCTTTTGCAGACTCCATCAGGTTTTCTTCCAGAATGGTCCTGTATTTGGCTCCATCCATCTTCCCATCAATTTTAACCATCTTCCCTGTCCCTGCTGAAGAAAAGCAGGCCCAAACCATGATGCTGCCACCACCATGTTTGACAGTGGAGATGGTGTGTTCAGGGTGATGAGCTGTGTTGCTTTTACGCCAAACATAACGTTTTGCATTGTTGCCAAAAAGTTCCATTTTGGTTTCATCTGACCAGAGCACCTTCTTCCACATGTTTGGTGTGGCTTGTGGCAAACTTTAAACAATACTCTTTATGGATATCTTTAAGAAATGGCTTTCTTCTTGCCACCTCCATAAAGGCCAGATTTGTGCAATATACGACTGATTGTTGTCCTATGGACAGAGTCTCCAACCTCAGGTGTAGATCTCTGCAGTTCATCCAGAGTGATCATGGGCCTCTTGGCTGCATCTCTGATCAGTCTTTTCCTTGTATGAGCTGAGAGTTTAGATGGACGGCCAGGTCTTGGTAGATTTGCAGTGGTCTGATACTCCTTCCATTTCAATATTATCGCTTGCACAGTGCTCCTTGGGATGTTTAAAGCTTGGGAAATCTTTTTGTATCCAAATCCGGCTTTAAACTTCTTCACAACAGTATCCTTGTTCTTCATGATGCTCTCTGCGCTTTTAACGGACCTCTGAGACTATCACAGTGCAGGTGCATTTATACGGAGACTTGATTACACACAGGTGGTGTCAGGATTTGGCCAGGGTTGTTCCGGGTTTTGGTCAGTAGATGTCCCCATTGTGCTTTTTGTCCCTATGTTTTTCCCTTGATCCCCATTATTATTTGCACCTGTGTCTCGTTTTCCCCTGATTGTATTTAAACCCTTTGTTTCCCTCAGTTCTGTGCTCTGTGTTTGTATGTTAGCACCCTGCCCTAGTGTTCTGTGTACTCTTGTCGATTCCAGGTGAAGTTCTTGTGGTATTCTGTTTTTTGTTTTTGTTTATTTTTTGGTGAGTTTCTTTTGAGGTCTTTTTGTGTTTTTCCTACCACCTTTTGGATTTGCCATTTTTTGCATTTTAGGATTTTTTCTTTATTAAATACACCGTCTTAAGTACTGCTGTGTCTGCCTCATCTTCTGGGTTCTGCTGTCTATTCGTGGCTCAGTTGGTTAAGTGACTGTTTCTCACTCCGGAGACCCAGGTTCGAAACCGGGTCCTGACAGAAACACAGAGCCAAAAATGAACCCAGAGGCAGCCAGTTCCCAGGACCTTTTTGCCACGCTGTCCCACCACCAGGAGACTGTCCAACGCCACGAAGCCGCCCTGGTTCAGCAAGAGGCCTTAATGGCTAGACATTCTCATCTTCTGTCGGAGATGCTGACTTCCATTAAGCAAATATCTGATCGACTTACCCCGGCAACAGTTTCCGTCCCAGTACCTCAGGTTCACGTACCCATGGCAGTTAACCCCCTGGCTGAACCTCGTCTTCCACCTCCCCAACGGTTCTCAGGTGATCCAAGTGCTTGTAAAGGCTTTCTCACTCAATGTTCTCTCTCCTTCGAGCTGCAACCCTCGTCTTTTCCCACCGACCGGTCTAAGATCGCATATATCATCACCCTGCTGTCGGAAAAAGCCCTGGCCTGGGCTACTGCTGTGTGGGATGCCCATAGTTCCTGCTGTGCCAGCTACTCTGCCTTTGCTGAGGAATTCAAACGAGTGTTTCAAGGCCCAAGCAGTGGTTCTGACTCAGCCAAACAGCTCCTGACTCTCCATCAAGGTTGGCGCAGCGTGACGGACTATGCCATCCAGTTCCGCACGGTGGCAGCAGCGAGTGGCTGGAACAACGAGGCGCTCACGGTGTGCTTTCTGAAAGGCCTTTCCGACACTATCCAAGATGAACTGGCCACTCGGGAACCACCGGACAATCTCGAGTCCCTGATCAAGTTGGCCTCACGCATTGACCAGCGTCTGAGAGAGAGAGAACTCAACCGTAGACCTCTAGCCCCTATCAGTCCCAGCTCCGAGTCCCCACCTTTATCATCGCTGGCTCCACAGGAACCCATGCAGATTGGACGCATCTCCCAGGCTGAGAGAGACCGCCGGATGAGGGAGCGACGCTGTCTATATTGCGGCAAACCGGGCCATTTCCGTTCCACGTGTCCCGGGCTCCAGGGAAACGCTCTGTCCCGTACAGACCGGGGGAACTGTAACGGGAAACATAACCTCCTCCCATCCGTCCAACTCCCGTCTGCTCATTCCAGTCACCCTCTCCTGGGACAACCACAAGCTTCACCTTCAAGCCTTGGTAGACTCTGGAGCCGCAGGTAACTTCATGGATGGTGTCTGGGCGAAGGAGAATGGCGTTCCCTCTGAACCTCTAAGTGACCCCATGAGGGTTACTACATTGGATGGAAGCCCTTTGGGATCTGGACTTGTCACTCATGTCACTACCTCCTTGAGACTTTCAGTTTCACAACACCAGGAATTGATGAACTTTCATTTGATCTCCTGTTCCGAGTTCCCTCTCGTCCTTGGATACCCCTGGCTTCACAGCCATAACCCTCACATCGACTGGTCTGTGGGCACTATCAAGCAGTGGGGTCCTACGTGCCAAGCTACTTGTATTTTCCAGAATTCCCCGAGTTCTACTCCCGAGTCTTTAGAATCCATCGACCTGACCCGAGTTCCCGAGTGTTACCATGACCTCAAACTGGTGTTTAGCAAACAGAGGGCCACCATGCTACCACCCCATAGATCTTACGATTGCCCCATCGACCTGTTTCCGGGCACTTGCCCCCCAGGGGTCGGATCTTTTCCCTATCTCCACCCGAACGAGCTGCTATGGATACCTACATCAAGGACTCTCTGGAAGCAGGCCTCATGCGTCCATCAACCTCCCGGCGGGAGCAGGGTTTTTCTTTGTGGCCAAGAAAGACGGTGGATTACGTCCTTGCATCGACTACCGGGGACTCAATGACATAACCGTCCGTAACCGTTACCCGCTACCCCTTATGGCCACAGCCTTCGAGCTGCTCCAGGAAGCAGTTGTTTTCACTAAGCTTGACCTGCGGAACGCATACCATCTTGTGCGGATCAGACCTGGTGACGAGTGGAAGACCGCTTTCAACACGCCTACTGGTCACTTTGAATACTTGGTGATGCCCTTCGGCCTGACCAACGCCCCAGCGGTGTTCCAAGCGCTCATAAACGATGTGCTTAGGGATATGCTTAACATATTTGTGTTCGTTTACTTGGATGACATCCTCATCTTTTCGAGCTCCCTTCAAGAACACTCTAAGCATGTCAGACAAGTACTCAAACGCCTCCTGGACAGCCATCTGTACGTTAAGCCGGAAAAATGTGAATTCCATTCATCCCGAGTACAATTCCTGGGATTTGTAGTGGAACCCGGTCGAGTTCAAATGGACCCTAGGAAGGTAGGGGCGGTAGCGGATTGGCCCACCCCCAAATCCGTTAAGGATGTTCAGCGTTTCCTGGGCTTCACAAACTTTTACCGCAAGTTCATCAAGAACTTCAGTTTGGTGGCAGCTCCTCTCTCAGCTTTAACCAAAGGTGGCAATGCAAGGTTTTTGTGGGGAAGAGAAGCTGAGACGGCCTTCCAAGGACTCAAGCAGCGCGTCCTCTCTGCTCCCATCCTGATACTACCGACTACGGATGAACCATTTGTGGTGGAGGTAGACGCATCAGAGGTTGGTGTTGGAGCTGTCCTGTCTCAGAGGGGTGAAGACAAGAAGCTTCATCCGTGCGCTTTCTTCTCACACCGGCTTACCCCGACTGAGAGGAACTACGATGTGGGGGATCGTGAACTCTAGACAAGCTAGATGGTCTCTTTTCTTCAATCGATTCCAGTTTATCCTCACCTATCGGCCCGGGTCGAAGAATCTCAAACCGGATGCCCTGTCCCGAGTCTACGCTCCTGCCATTCGAGATGACACGGACATGCCTGTCCTTCCTGCTGCTAAGATTGTGGCTCCGATCTCGTGGCAAGTTGAGGATACCGTGAGACGTGCTCAAGCTAGCGAACCGGACCCTAAAGGAGGCCCTGCCAATCGGTTGTTTGTCCCCAAGGCAGTGAGGACTCAGGTCCTTCTGTGGGGGCACTCCTCTCGCCTCACCTGTCATCCGGGCGTAGGTCGCACCTTGGAGTTCATCCAGCGTAAGTTCTGGTGGCCTACCATAAGAGAAGACGTTGCCACTTTCGTCAATGCCTGCCCCGTGTGCTGCCAGGGCAAATCTTCTCACCTCCGCCCTCAAGGACTCCTTCACCCTTTACCTGTTCCCCACAGACCCTGGTCCCATATCTCATTGGACTTTATTACTGGACTTCCTCCATCCCATGGCAATACTACTATCCTAGTCATAATCGACAGGTTTTCAAAGGCGGCCAGGTTCGTCCCTCTGACTAAGTTACCTTCTGCAAAGGAAACGGCTGAGTTGGTAATTAATCATGTGTTCCGAGTCTTCGGCATTCCTCAAGATGTGGTTTCTGACAGAGGTCCCCAGTTCGCCTCAAGGTTTTGGAAGGCCTTCTGCCAACTCATGGGGGCTTCTGCCAGTCTATCTTCAGGGTACCATCCGGAGTCCAACGGCCAAACAGAGAGGATGAATCAAGAGCTGGAAACCACCCTCCGATGTATGACCCGTGACAACCCGTCCACATGGTCATCCTTTATTGTTTGGGCCGAATACGCGCACAACACCTTGCGCTCCTCCTCCACTGGTATGTCCCCGCACGAGTGTCAGTTTGGCTATGCTCCTCCATTGTTCCCGGACCAGGAGGCAGAAGTCAGAGTGCCTTCAGCCTTGAGGTTCGTCAGACGCTGTCGGCTTATGTGGAGGAAGACCCGTCTTAATCTGATGCGTTCCTCACAGAGGTATCAACAACAAGCCAACAGACGTCGCCGTCCCGGGCCTACCCTGCGCCCCGGCCAGAGAGTCTGGCTTTCCACAAGAGACTTACCTCTACGGGTGGAGTCTCGCAAGCTGTCCCAAAAATACATCGGTCCCTTCAAGGTTGCCAGGAGAGTTAACCCAGTTTCTTATCGCCTACACTTACCCAGATCCCTTAAGATTAATCCCACATTTCATGTGTCATTGTTAAAACCTGTTGTTTTTTCTCCCCTTGTCCCGGCAGACAGACCTCCCCCTCCGCCTCGTGTCATTGGAGGCCAGCCGGCTTATACCGTCCACCGGATACTGGATTCCCGCCGGGTGCAGCGGTCCTGGCAGTATCTGGTGGACTGGGAAGGCTACGGTCCTGAGGAGCGCTCCTGGGTTCCTGCCAAAGACATCCTGGACCCTGACCTCATTCGTCAGTTCAGGGCCCTCCACCCTGAGAGAGCTGGTAGGAACGTCAGGAGCCGTTCCTAGGGGGGATTCTGTCAGGATTTGGCCAGGGTTGTTCCGGGTTTTGGTCAGTAGATGTCCCCATTGTGCTTTTTGTCCCTATGTTTTTCCCTTGATCCCCATTATTATTTGCACCTGTGTCTCGTTTCCCCTGATTGTATTTAAACCCTTTGTTTCCCTCAGTTCTGTGCTCTGTGTTTGTATGTTAGCACCCTGCCCTAGTGTTCTGTGTACTCTTGTCGATTCCAGGTGAAGTTCTTGTGGTATTCTGTTTTTTGTTTTTGTTTATTTTTTGGTGAGTTTCTTTTGAGGTCTTTTTGTGTTTTTCCTACCACCTTTTGGATTTGCCATTTTTTGCATTTTAGGATTTTTTCTTTATTAAATACACCGTCTTAAGTACTGCTGTGTCTGCCTCATCTTCTGGGTTCTGCTGTCTATTCGTGGCTCAGTTGGTTAAGTGACTGTTTCTCACTCCGGAGACCCAGGTTCGAAACCGGGTCCTGACAGGTGGATTGTATTTATCATCATTAGTCATTTAGGTCAACATTGGATCATTCAGAGATCCTCACTGAACTTCTGGGGAGAGTTTGCTGCACTGAAAGTAAAGGGGCTGAATAATTTTGCACGCCCAATTTTTCAGTTTTTGATATGTTAAAAAAGTTTGAAATATCCAATAAATGTCGTTCCACTTCATGATTGTGTCCCACTTGTTGTTGATTCTTCACAAAAAAATACAGTTTTATATCTTTATGTTTGAAGCCTGAAATGTGGCAAAAGGTCGCAAAGTTCGAGGGGGCCGAATACTTTCGCAAGGCACTGTAGGAGGGCCAAGCACAGGAAGCAGCTCTTTCAGTAGTTTAGTTGGAATAGGGTCCAGTATGCAGCTTGAAGGTTTGGAGGCCATGATTATTTTCATCATTGTGTCAAGAGATATAGTACTAAAACACTTGAGCGTCTCTCTTGATCCTAGGTCCAGGCAGAGTTGTGCAGACTCAGGACAACTGAGCATGTTATTTCATATGGGTTGGAGAAAGATCTCTTCATTGTAAAGGGCACTTTGAGATTAGTGCATTTTCTAACGCTTGAAGTCTCTGCTTCGTGATGTTTTTTAGACGGAATTGTCTTAAAGCTCACAAAATATCTAAATGTAAATGAGGAGCGTTTTAAAAACCATTCACTCCTCAAATTCACCTGTAATATCTGTACATTTTCATAATGAGCCAAATGTATTTGTTTTTCTACCCAAAGTTGCAAAGGAAATGTTGTGATCTATTTAATAAACACAAGAGACCAGCGAAATTGATAAAAGAGTGTGGGAACGTAGCAGGAACAGTGACATCTAGTGGTCAAAACCTGGTACTTTCCCACTACTTTAAGGTAAATAATGCAAGCGACTTCAAGTAATAATGCAAGCGAAGCAATACTCCAAGCAGCAGCTTCATAATACTTGCCAAACACAGAGAACTGATACTGAATATTGGTTGTTGGGGTGGGATTGGTGTGGGGAGTCCGTGGGTGGCTTTTACATTCTTTTGGGGGGGATTCCTTTGTGTCTTCGTCATTGTTATGAAGACATTTGGTCCAAATCGGATGTTGGGTACATTTATAGAATATTATCTGAGTTCTATACGTTGAAATTGTCCAATTTGGGTGCAATGAATTAGCTTAATATCTTAGAGATCATAATAATGTTTCAGGAATTCTAATTGTATCTGTTACCAACTACAGAAACAATATCAGAATAATGGTGGGTGTCTAAATCTTATTTCTTGTGCTTTTTGAGGTGGAATAACCCTCTTCTCAATGTTAATGTCTTGAATACAACACATTGTTCAGTCTGGGAATCCACTTCAAATGTGCCCATCTACACAGAGGAGCACAAGGACAAGAATTGGGACATGTCAGCTCAAAACTGAATGTGTGTGCAAATTCGTACATGGGTGCGTGACAGTGTGCCTGGGTGTGCGTGTATGTGTATGTGTGTGCCTGTGTGTCCCTGTCTGTCTGCTTATTTATGCCTGTGTGTGTGTGTGTGTGTGTGTGTGTGTGTGTGTGTGTGTGTGTGTGTGTGTGTGTGTGTGTGTGTGTGTGTGTGTGTGTGTGTGTGTGTGTGTGTGTGTGTGCGTGCGTGCGTGCGTGCGTGCGTGTGTGAGTGTCCAAACTCTCGAGTTTCACCTCCTGTCAGAAGGACTTTGACAGTAAGAGAACCTCAGTGTGGCATAGATGGATCCTCTGGGCAACCGCATCAACCAACAAAGCTTCTCGGGATGACAAGCTCCTTTCTCTACCAAGAATACTGCTCATTCCACCAGATGGCACAGTGTCCAACTCTGACCTCATCCTCTGCTGCATGGAACCTTCGCTGGCTGTGCTCACATTCCAATAGAAGCATTAGGGCCGGGAGTTTCACTTGACCACATAACCTGACCAGAGCCCATATTCATAAAGCATCTCAGTGCTGATCTAGAATCAGTTTAGACTTTTAAATCATTAAGAATAAGAGGGGGAACCTGATCCTAGACCTGATCCTAGATCAGACAATTGGTGAATACAGGTCCTGAGTCCTAGTTATAGCGGTTCTAAGAGATACTGACGTGCAGGCATTGAGCTTGACTTTGTTCTCTGTGTTTTTGAGCAGCTGTTGAATGTCCAGCTCTCTGGGAAGCCCAGGAAGCAGGAGCTCTACGAAGGCTTGATCCTGAGGAAGGGCCCCCTGCCACTCCATCCTGCCTGGAACACAGAGAGAGGGAGGGAGAAAAGGGAGAGTGACAATGAATGGAGAATAAAGGAGAAGATACTTGCGCACACAAACAAGACATTCACAGTATCACAGATGAGAAATACTTTGTTTCAATGGATGTTTCTTCAAAAAATGTAATAAGTAAAAAACTTTTGTATAGCTCCTATTGAATGCATTATGCGTTCAGTAAATAATGAATGCAACAACAACCCATGGATGGACTAGATCTTCTTACACACACACACGCACGCGCACACGCACACGCACGCACTCACACACAAGCACGGCCGCCACCACAACCAGCACAACATATGAGACATTGTAATTTGATTTCTCCTCCACCAAGATTGTTATCAGGAGCCGTAAATCAACTGCACCTGAAACAAGAGGCAACTTATCACCAACAATAAAATGTTCCGCCTCATCCCTCCCTTTCCCTCTCTTCTGTTCCACTTACAGTAGAGGCACCCCTGATCAAAATGCATAGCCTCTAAGTATTATCAGCCAGTGACACTACAACCAGTTAACATAAAGAATATGTAAATGAATAACTCACTAGAAAGGGGTCTTTTCACTCAGGCTTTAAATAAACTATCCGTCTCTGCGCACTTCAATCTCAAGCCCGCTATGTGAATAACACATCCCAAACAGCCAATCGTGGAGGGGCTCGGCCCATATGAACAGTGTGGTGGGGAAATGTTTGATATGTATGCATATTATACATTCATGCCTTTTTTAAACAGCTTTTGAGACAAATACTTAATAATTGTCAATTGCCATAACTCAAAAATATAAATTGCTTGCATATTCTCCCTCATGCATGGTATAATTTTATTTTGGGGAATCTATTGGAATAAACTCCAATTTAGTCCAAAGTATCCATAAGATATATCACATCAGGGTCACCATTTACTGTAGTGAGTTAGTGTAAAATGTGATATGTATGTATATTATACACGGTCTGCCTTACATGTGACCCATAATAAGACTGCAGTTATCATTTTCAAATGTTTATCTGACTCCAAAGATAAATGCAAGAGACTATAGTTGAGTTACAGCAATAGGCAATCAGGAAAGGTCTGAGGAAGGAATTCTACATAAAAACAATGGCGACCCGTCACTCAGGGCTGTTTTGAGCCCCACCTGGTTAGCTTAATGAATAAATAAATGTCTGTTTTGCATGTTACTTTAGCATTAATACGTGTCGCATATCAGTTTGCAAACAATGTAAAACAAAAAGTTAATAAAGCCGCATACAAACATTGTCTCTTTTTTGCTGTCTTGAGTAAGGCAGCTCCAAAAATACAAGTGTTTCATACTAACTCAGTGTTTTCTGTGGTGGTGGGACAGCCAGCAGGAAATACGGAGCGTAGGGGTTGGTAATGTTCTCTAGTTGCGTTGTGATTGGCTCAGTGTTCTGTCACTCATGGGGACATTACGCCACCGTAAAATCTACGGGAAGAGCTAGAGGAAGAGCTCGAGCTTTGATTGGACTGATCATGTCAACATCATATCTTAAAAATCATATCTAGCAAGCTAGACAAGTAGTCATCATGAATCAATTCAAAAATCTACTGACAAATCTTTTTCAATCCTTGTCATATGCAGTTGGAAATTACAAATTCAACAATGAGTGGTTTGGAAGGAATCAGTGGCTAACTGCAAGCGTTGCAAAGTAATCACTGACCTGCTATTCAGTGGAGTGAAGGACAAACATTCAACAATGTCAATACAGCATGACTTCTGCTGCGTTCAAGACAACTGGGAACTCGAGCTCCGACTGGGAAAATAAGTTTTGAATGGTCATCCAAGTCGGGAATTTGGAATGATTCAACCTTGTTTTTGTTTCTGTTTTTTTCGAATTCCCAGTTGTCTTGAAAGCACCATAAATCATAAATGACATAGTTTGATGACAAAATGTGCCCACAGGAATCACCGTAATGCCAATTTCCTGTTCAAGTGAGCACAGCACAAAAATGTATTGTATGCTGTATTGTATGCTGCTGCATAAATGATGTAAATTGCCAGGAAGATAGTATTACTTTCTTAGCTACAGTATACATACATTAAGTGTATGTTGTGTGGTAAGATGTTAGTAGCACACGTGCCTCACCCTAATTATTTGGTCCATTTCCCCCTCATAACTTAGCCTACTGCTCTGACTTGGTGGTGCACATGTAACTATAGCCTGTTTTAGATGAAACGTAATCATCACATATTGTAAGTGCTTTCATGTCTCCTTATATACTGCCTTCATTTATTGTAGGGTTATGCCTTGGTGTACAGAGAGAACTGTAAACACAGTCCATATTCTGAATTGTTTCTCTGTTCATTTCAAAAGTGATGAACAAATAGTTATTTTGACTATGTCCATCCGATCTCGCTCATTAATGTCTTGATCAAAATGACGGATTTCCTCTTACCCACTCGTTGCCCTGTCACACCCTGATCTGTTTCACCTGTCTTTGTGATTGTCTCCACCCACCTCCAGGTGTCACCTGTTTTCCCCATAAGTCCCTGGGAATTTATTCCGGAGTTCCCTGTTTGTCTGTTGCCAGTTCGTCTTGTCAAGTCAACCAGCATGTTTTTCAAGTCAACCAGACCCTTGCCTGCCTTGACTCTGAACCCTCCTGCCTGACCATACTGCCTGCCCTGACCTCAAGCCTGCCTGCCCTGACCTCAAGCCTGCCTGCCATTCTGTACCTCCTGGACTCTGACCTTGTTATGATCTTTTGCCATGACCATTATCTTGTCCTAGACCATTATCTTGCCTGCCCCTTGGATTATAATAAATATCAGAGACTCAAACCATCTGCCTCCCATGTCTGCATCTGGGTCTCACCCTGTGCCCTTATTCGTCCCCTTATGCCATAGTTTGTACATCTCAATTGTCAGTAGAAACCACATTTGTTAAAGCAAGTCAACCATATCAGCAAAAAAAATGTTAGGCAGTAAATGAGGATGAATCAACAGTTTTTCTGCCAGACAAGGCTCCACTGATAGCCAGGTGTAGCAATGGTAAAGGTTCACTCCATGGTGCTGAAAGGAAAGCTCTGCTTTTGGGACAGCTTTATGTAGGCCCAAACAGTTTGTGGGTGTAATGGGAACCTTTTAATTGTATGCGTCTACATAACTGAGTCTGTAACTAACCTTGTGAAACTGTCCTATTATCATCTCCTGTTCTTGGGAGTATAATCCTGTGTTGCAAACCAGCTGCACCTGTGTCCTTGTATTCTGCCCAAGAACAGAAAGATGTGTGCTTATCAACCAATGCTTTGGAATTCAGACTGTCTGCACTGCACTGTGTAACTCCGCTATTCTCCTGAGCTCAGATAAACAAAGAATCTTAGTTTGACTTGGACTCCAGCAAATCCTTATTTTAGAATATCCACCACAATTTGGCACCACAGATGGGACTGACATATCGTTGATCTGCGGCTCTGAGGGTAAACTGCCGGCAGAAGCTCACTGCGCTGTGAGTCTTGGGTAAATTCCTCCTCGTCAGAAGTACCCACCTGACGTCCACAGGAGTTGGGGGTCAGTGATCGCTCAGTCGATATTTTACTAAACTGGTGAGTCATCATTCAAGAAGAATGATGGGAAGAATTTGGTACATGGGTGAGGGGTGTGAAGTTAGCAACAGACTCAGAGGCTCAGCCAGATGGGAGAGAATTCTCCTCTGTGGTTTGGGCTCACAGGACATATGTGCACAGAGGGGACAATGAAGTTCATGTTCCCTTTGAACCTAACCAATCCTGCCCCTGACAGCTCACTGTTGTCTCAGGTTTCAGACTGTTTATGGGCAAATTATAAATATGATATTAAGCCAAATGTAACTTTATTTGTCACATGCACCAAATACAACACGTGTAGACCTTACCGTGAAATGCTCAGTTACAAGCCCTTAACCAACAGTGGAGATGATATGGAAGATGAGAGGAGCGACACCTGCGGCCGTCTCTCCTGAAGGCACATATCGGCCCCACAAAGCATATCGGCCCCGGGAGGGGCAGGCATTGGCAAAATCCTGACCTCTCTGTTGAGCAGGGGGGCTGTTCCCACCTGTACCTGTTAGTTTCTACTGGAAACGTCTCGATACTGTTGCACGTGCACTGCTCCCTTGCCTCCGCTCTGTGGCGTCAGCAACGGACGGGCAGTGTTGGCCTGTGTTGACATTGTAGCTATGCGGCCCATAACTGTTCAAGTGCCTCATTCTGTCTTCTCCCTTATCTCACAGGCAAGGACAGCACATCGCACCCCCGCAAGGCTGCTATATTGGCAGAATGTGTTACTTCATGTTACTCTGAAACAAGGTATTGTTTTAAACTGCAGCCTTACTCCCCATACAGTCTGATGGTGATGAACATGACTGCAGTGAGGTGGTTGACCTCTTGTGTAAACCACTACCTGATCTCCACAATTCCTAACAGTGATCTAATCTGTTTTGTTGATGGTTGTGCTAAATGTTCTTCATCAGGTGATTCAGGTGCATCTATGCTGTGTGCACAATCCACAGTATTGAGGCAACCAGACTTCTTCTCTGCCCTCCCACTTCTCTGCACAGGCAGCAGAGCTGTGTGCTCTCATTCTTGCCTGTGTGCTGGGAAAGGGAAGTCCCTCACAGTGTACACTGACTCTCTGTACGCTTTGGGTGTCTGTCACATTTTTGGAACCCTGTGCCAACATTGTGGTTTCCTCAACTCAAATGGTTAACCAATCGCACCCCATGACATTGTTAAAGAACTGCATGATACTCCTGCCCTCCACACTTGCAATTAGTAAATGTGCAGCTCATACTAAACACACGGACCTTGTTTCCCTAGGATATGTTGTTGCAGACTGTACAGCGAAAGCGGATGCTGATTTCCCTACCTCCCCTCTCCTTCTGATGTCGTGCATTGACCCTGTCACCTCTCTTTCCTTTAATGTCTCTTTGCTACAACAGGGAAAATGAACAGATGCAGTGGATAATAAACGTTGGCAACGAACATGCACGCGTGATCCCTCTGATGGTGCCTGGAACGGCAGGCCTCCCTGTACTTCCTCCAGTGGCTTTTCCCTACCTTGCAATATTGTCACATAGTTTGGACTATGAGTCAAAGGGGGGGATGTGTAAATATGTTAATAGATATTGCCATACATTTGGGTTTACTAATTTTGCTGCATTTTTTTGTGAACAATGTTCTATTTGTGAAGAGCTGCACCCATGCCTATTCCAGTTCACCCAACACTAGAAATGTCTTTCAGTCACTTGAAGATGGATTTTATCGAACTTTACAGGGAAGCCGATGAAGATGGACAACGCGCCGGTGGAACAGGTCCAGTTTCCCTTGTCTTTCACCCCACACTGTTTGTAAGGCCAATGTCTATCACCCCACACTGTTTGTAAGGCCAATGTCTATCACCCCACACTGTTTGGAAGGCCAATGTCTATCACCCCACACTGTTTGTAAGGCCAATGTCTATCACCCCACACTGTTTGTAAGGCCAATGTCTATCACCCCACACTGTTTGTAAGGCCAATGTCTATCACCCCACACTGTTTGTAAGGCCAATGTCTATCACCCCACACTGTTTGTAAGGCTAATGTCTATCACCCCACACTGTTTGGAAGGCCAATGTCTATCACCCCACACTGTTTGTAAGGCCAATGTCTTTCACCCCACACTGTTTGTAAGGCCAATGTCTATCACCCCACACTGTTTGTAAGGCCAATGTCTATCACCCCACACTGTTTGTAAGGCCAACGTCTATCACCCCACACTGTTTGTAAGGCCAATGTCTATCACCCCACACTGTTTGTAAGGCCAATGTCTATCACCCCACACTGTTTGTTAGGCCAATGTCTATCACCCCACACTGTATATAAAGCCAATGTCTATCACCACACACTGTATATAAAGCCAATGTCTATCACCCCACACTGTTTGTAAGGCCAATGTCTATCACCACACACTGTTTGTAAGGCCAATGTCTATCACCCCACACTGTTTGTAAGGCCAATGTCTATCACCCCACACTGTTTGTAAGGCCAATGTCTATCACCACACACTGTTTGTAAGGCCAATGTCTATCACCACACACTGTTTGTAAGGCCAATGTCTATCACCACACACTGTTTGTAAGGCCAATGTCTATCACCACACACTGTTTGTAAGGCCAATGTCTATCACCACACACTGTTTGTAAGGCCAATGTCTATCACCACACACTGTTTGTAAGGCCAATGTCTATCACCACACACTGTTTGTAAGGCCAATGTCTATCACCCCACACTGTATATAAAGCCAATGTCTATCACCACACACTGTATATGAAGCCAATGTCTATCACCACACACTGTTTGTAAGGCCAATGTCTATCACCACACACTGTTTGTAAGGCCAATGTCTATCACCCCACACTGTTTGTAAGGTCAATGTCTATCACCCCACACTGTTTGTAAGGCCAATGTCTATCACCACACACTGTTTGTAAGGCCAATGTCTATCACCACACACTGTATATAAAGCCAATGTCTATCACCACACACTGTATATAAAGCCAATGTCTATCACCCCACACTGTTTGGAAGGCCAATGTCTATCACCCCACACTGTTTGTAAGTCCAATGTCTATCACCCCACACTGTTTGTAAGGCTAATGTCTATCACCCCACACTGTTTGGAAGGCCAATGTCTATCACCACACACTGTTTGTAAGGCAAATGTCTATCACCCCACACTGTTTGTAAGGCCAATGTCTATCACCCCACACTGTTTGTAAGGCCAATGTCTTTCACCCCACACTGTTTGTAAGGCCAATGTCTTTCACCCCACACTGTTTGTAAGGCCAATGTCTTTCACCCCACACTGTTTGTAAGGCCAATGTCTATCACCCCACACTGTTTGTAAGGCCAATGTCTATCACCCCACACTGTTTGTAAGGCTAATGTCTATCACCCCACACTGTTTGGAAGGCCAATGTCTATCACCACACACTGTTTGTAAGGCCAATGTCTATCACCCCACACTGTTTGTAAGGTCAATGTCTATCACCCCACACTGTTTGTAAGGCCAATGTCTATCACCCCACACTGTTTGTAAGGCCAATGTCTATCACCACACACTGTATATAAAGCCAATGTCTATCACCCCACACTGTTTGGAAGGCCAATGTCTATCACCCCACACTGTTTGTAAGGCCAATGTCTATCACCCCACACTGTTTGGAAGGCCAATGTCTATCACCACACACTGTTTGTAAGGCAAATGTCTATCACCCCACACTGTTTGTAAGGCCAATGTCTATCACCCCACACTGTTTGTAAGGCCAATGTCTTTCACCCCACACTGTTTGTAAGGCCAATGTCTTTCACCCCACACTGTTTGTAAGGCCAATGTCTATCACCCCACACTGTTTGTAAGGCCAATGTCTATCACCCCACACTGTTTGTAAGGCCAATGTCTATCACCCCACACTGTTTGTAAGGCCAATGTCTATCACCCCACACTGTTTGTAAGGCTAATGTCTATCACCCCACACTGTTTGGAAGGCCAATGTCTATCACCACACACTGTTTGTAAGGCCAATGTCTATCACCCCACACTGTTTGTAAGGCCAATGTCTATCACCCCACACTGTTTGTAAGGCCAATGTCTATCACCCCACACTGTTTGTAAGGCCAATGTCTATCACCCCACACTGTTTGTAAGGCCAATGTCTATCACCCCACACTGTTTGTAAGGCTAATGTCTATCACCCCACATTGTTTGGAAGGCCAATGTCTATCACCCCACACTGTTTGTAAGGCCAATGTCTATCACCCCACACTGTTTGTAAGGCCAATGTCTATCACCCCACACTGTATATAAAGCCAATGTCTATCACCACACACTGTTTGTAAAGCCAATGTCTATCACCCCACACTGTTTGTAAGGCCAATGTCTATCACCACACACTGTTTGTAAGGCCAATGTCTATCACCCCACACTGTTTGTAAGGCCAATGTCTATCACCCCACACTGTTTGTAAGGCCAATGTCTATCACCACACACTGTTTGTAAGGCCAATGTCTATCACCACACACTGTTTGTAAGGCCAATGTCTATCACCACACACTGTTTGTAAGGCCAATGTCTATCACCACACACTGTTTGTAAGGCCAATGTCTATCACCACACACTGTTTGTAAGGCCAATGTCTATCACCACACACTGTTTGTAAGGCCAATGTCTATCACCACACACTGTTTATAAGGCCAATGTCTATCACCCCACACTGTATATAAAGCCAATGTCTATCACCACACACTGTATATAAAGCCAATGTCTATCACCCCACACTGTTTGTAAGGCCAATGTCTATCACCACACACTGTTTGTAAGGCCAATGTCTATCACCCCACACTGTTTGTAAGTGTCAGGATTTGGCCAGGGTTGTTCCGGGTTTTTGTCAGTAGATGTCCCCATTGTGCTTTTTGTCCCTGTGTTTTTCCCTTGATCCCCATTATTGTTTGCACCTGTGTCTCGTTTCCCCTGATTGTATTTAAACCCTTTGTTTCCCTCAGTTCTGTGCTCTGTGTTTGTATGTTGGCACCTGCCCTAGTGTTCTGTGTGCTCTTGTCGATTCCGGGTGAAGTTCTTGTGGTATTCTGTTTTTTTTTGTTTTTTGTTTATTTTTTGGTGAGTTTCTTTTGAGGTCTTTTTGTGTTTTTTCCCTACCACCTTTTGGATTTGCCATTTTTGTTTTTTAGGATTTTTCTTTATTAAATACACCGTCTTAAGTACTGCTGTGTCTGCCTCATCTTCTGGGTTCTGCTGTCTATTCGTGGCTCAGTTGGTTAAGTGACTGTTTCTCACTCCGGAGACCCAGGTTCGAAACCGGGTCCTGACAGAAACACAGAGCCAAAAATGAACCCAGAGGCAGCCAGTTCCCAGGACCTTTTTGCCACGCTGTCCCACCACCAGGAGACTGTCCAACGCCACGAAGCCGCCCTGGTTCAGCAAGAGGCCTTAATGGCTAGACATTCTCATCTTCTGTCGGAGATGCTGACTTCCATTAAGCAAATATCTGATCGACTTACCCCGGCAACAGTTTCCGTCCCAGTACCTCAGGTTCACGTACCCATGGCAGTTAACCCCCTGGCTGAACCTCGTCTTCCACCTCCCCAACGGTTCTCAGGTGATCCAAGTGCTTGTAAAGGCTTTCTCACTCAATGTTCTCTCTCCTTTGAGCTGCAACCCTCGTCGTTTCCCACCGACCGGTCTAAGATCGCATATATCATCACCCTGCTGTCGGAAAAAGCCCTGGCCTGGGCTACTGCTGTGTGGGATGCCCATAGTTCCTGCTGTGCCAGCTACTCTGCCTTTGCTGAGGAATTCAAACGAGTGTTTCAAGGCCCAAGCAGTGGTTCTGACTCAGCCAAACAGCTCCTGACTCTCCATCAAGGTTGGCGCAGCGTGACGGACTATGCCATCCAGTTCCGCACGGTGGCAGCAGCGAGTGGCTGGAACAACGAGGCGCTCACGGTGTGCTTTCTGAAAGGCCTTTCTGACACTATCCAAGATGAACTGGCCACTCGGGAACCACCGGACAATCTCGAGTCCCTGATCAAGTTGGCCTCACGCATTGACCAGCGTCTGAGAGAGAGAGAACTCAACCGTAGACCTCTAGCTCCTATCAGTCCCAGCTCCGAGTCCCCACCTTTATCATCGCTGGCTCCACCGGAACCCATGCAGATTGGACGCATCTCCCAGGCTGAGAGAGACCGCCGGATGAGGGAGCGACGCTGTCTATATTGCGGCAAACCGGGCCATTTCCGTTCCACGTGTCCTGGGCTCCAGGGAAACGCTCTGTCCCGTACAGACCGGGGGGAACTGTAACGGGAAACATAACCTCCTCCCATCCGTCCAACTCCCGTCTGCTCATTCCAGTCACCCTCTCCTGGGACAACCACAAGCTTCACCTTCAAGCCTTGGTAGACTCTGGAGCCGCAGGTAACTTCATGGATGGTGTCTGGGCGAAGGAGAATGGCGTTCCCTCTGAACCTCTAAGTGACCCCATGAGGGTTACTACATTGGATGGAAGCCCTTTGGGATCTGGACTTGTCACTCATGTCACTACCTCCTTGAGACTTTCAGTTTCACAACACCAGGAATTGATGAACTTTCATTTGATCTCCTGTTCCGAGTTCCCTCTCGTCCTTGGATACCCCTGGCTTCACAGCCATAACCCTCACATCGACTGGTCTGTGGGCACTATCAAGCAGTGGGGTCCTACGTGCCAAGCTACTTGTATTTTCCAGAATTCCCCGAGTTCTACTCCCGAGTCTTTAGAATCCATCGACCTGACCCGAGTTCCCGAGTGTTACCATGACCTCAAACTGGTGTTTAGCAAACAGAGGGCCACCATGCTACCACCCCATAGATCTTACGATTGCCCCATCGACCTGTTTCCGGGCACTTGCCCCCAGGGGTCGGATCTTTTCCCTATCTCCACCCGAACGAGCTGCTATGGATACCTACATCAAGGACTCTCTGGAAGCAGGCCTCATGCGTCCATCAACCTCCCCGGCGGGAGCAGGGTTTTTCTTTGTGGCCAAGAAAGATGGTGGATTACGTCCTTGCATCGACTACCGGGGACTCAATGCCATAACCGTCCGTAACCGTTACCCGCTACCCCTTATGGCCACAGCCTTCGAGCTGCTCCAGGAAGCAGTTGTTTTCACTAAGCTTGACCTGCGGAACGCATACCATCTTGTGCGGATCAGACCTGGTGACGAGTGGAAGACCGCTTTCAACACGCCTACTGGTCACTATGAATACTTGGTGATGCCCTTCGGCCTGACCAACGCCCCAGCGGTGTTCCAAGCGCTCATAAACGATGTGCTTAGGGATATGCTTAACATATTTGTGTTCGTTTACTTGGATGACATCCTCATCTTTTCGAGCTCCCTTCAAGAACACACTAAGCATGTCAGACAAGTACTCAAACGCCTCCTGGACAGCCATCTGTACGTTAAGCCGGAAAAATGTGAATTCCATTCATCCCGAGTACAATTCCTGGGATTTGTAGTGGAACCCGGTCGAGTCCAAATGGACCCTAGGAAGGTAGGGGCGGTAGCGGATTGGCCCACCCCCAAATCCGTTAAGGATGTTCAGCGTTTCCTGGGCTTCACAAACTTTTACCGCAAGTTCATCAAGAACTTCAGTTTGGTGGCAGCTCCTCTCTCAGCTTTAACCAAAGGTGGCAATGCAAGGTTTTTGTGGGGAAGAGAAGCTGAGACGGCCTTCCAAGGACTCAAGCAGCGCGTCCTCTCTGCTCCCATCCTGATACTACCGACTACGGATGAACCATTTGTGGTGGAGGTAGACGCATCAGAGGTTGGTGTTGGAGCTGTCCTGTCTCAGAGGGTGAAGACAAGAAGCTTCATCCGTGCGCTTTCTTCTCACACCGGCTTACCCCGACTGAGAGGAACTACGATGTGGGGGATCGTGAACTCCTAGCGGTTAAGATGGCATTGAAGGAATGGAGACACTGGCTCGAGGGGGCTTCTCACCCGTTTCAAGTGCTTACGGACCACAAAAATCTGGAGTATATCCAGCAGGCGAAGCGATTGAACTCTAGACAAGCTAGATGGTCTCTTTTCTTCAATCGATTCCAGTTTATCCTCACCTATCGGCCCGGGTCGAAGAATCTCAAACCGGATGCCCTGTCCCGAGTCTACGCTCCTGCCATTCGAGATGACACGGACATGCCTGTCCTTCCTGCTGCTAAGATTGTGGCTCCGATCTCGTGGCAAGTTGAGGATACCGTGAGACGTGCTCAAGCTAGCGAACCGGACCCTAAAGGAGGCCCTGCCAATCGGTTGTTTGTCCCCAAGGCAGTGAGGACTCAGGTCCTTCTGTGGGGGCACTCCTCTCGCCTCACCTGTCATCCGGGCGTAGGTCGCACCTTGGAGTTCATCCAGCGTAAGTTCTGGTGGCCTACCATAAGAGAAGACGTTGCCACTTTCGTCAATGCCTGTCCCGTGTGCTGCCAGGGCAAATCTTCTCACCTCCGCCCTCAAGGACTCCTTCACCCTTTACCTGTTCCCCACAGACCCTGGTCCCATATCTCATTGGACTTTATTACTGGACTTCCTCCATCCCATGGCAATACTACTATCCTAGTCATAATCGACAGGTTTTCAAAGGCGGCCAGGTTCGTCCCTCTGACTAAGTTACCTTCTGCCAAGGAAACGGCTGAGTTGGTAATTAATCATGTGTTCCGAGTCTTCGGCATTCCTCAAGATGTGGTTTCTGACAGAGGTCCCCAGTTCGCCTCAAGGTTTTGGAAGGCCTTCTGCCAACTCATGGGGGCTTCTGCCAGTCTATCTTCAGGGTACCATCCGGAGTCCAACGGCCAAACAGAGAGGATGAATCAAGAGCTGGAAACCACCCTCCGATGTATGACTCGTGACAACCCGTCCACATGGTCATCCTTTATTGTTTGGGCCGAATACGCGCACAACACCTTGCGCTCCTCCTCCACTGGTATGTCCCGCACGAGTGTCAGTTTGGCTATGCTCCTCCATTGTTCCCGGACCAGGAGGCAGAAGTCAGAGTGCCTTCAGCCTTGAGGTTCGTCAGACGCTGTCGGCTTATGTGGAGGAAGACCCGTCTTAATCTGATGCGTTCCTCACAGAGGTATCAACAACAAGCCAACAGACGTCGCCGTCCCGGGCCTACCCTGCGCCCCGGCCAGAGAGTCTGGCTTTCCACAAGAGACTTACCTCTACGGGTGGAGTCTCGCAAGCTGTCCCAAAAATACATCGGTCCCTTCAAGGTTGCCAGGAGAGTTAACCCAGTTTCTTATCGCCTACACTTACCCAGATCCCTTAAGATTAATCCCACATTTCATGTGTCATTGTTAAAACCTGTTGTTTTTTCTCCCCTTGTCCCGGCAGACAGACCTCCCCTCCGCCTCGTGTCATTGGAGGCCAGCCGGCTTATACCGTCCACCGGATACTGGATTCCCGCCGGGTGCAGCGGTCCTGGCAGTATCTGGTGGACTGGGAAGGCTACGGTCCTGAGGAGCGCTCCTGGGTTCCTGCCAAAGACATCCTGGACCCTGACCTCATTCGTCAGTTCAGGGTCCTCCACCCTGAGAGAGCTGGTAGGAACGTCAGGAGCCGTTCCTAGGGGGGGGATTCTGTCAGGATTTGGCCAGGGTTGTTCCGGGTTTTTGTCAGTAGATGTCCCCATTGTGCTTTTTGTCCCTGTGTTTTTCCCTTGATCCCCATTATTGTTTGCACCTGTGTCTCGTTTCCCCTGATTGTATTTAAACCCTTTGTTTCCCTCAGTTCTGTGCTCTGTGTTTGTATGTTGGCACCTGCCCTAGTGTTCTGTGTGCTCTTGTCGATTCCGGGTGAAGTTCTTGTGGTATTCTGTTTTTTTTTGTTTTTTGTTTATTTTTTGGTGAGTTTCTTTTGAGGTCTTTTTGTGTTTTTTCCCTACCACCTTTTGGATTTGCCATTTTTGTTTTTTAGGATTTTTCTTTATTAAATACACCGTCTTAAGTACTGCTGTGTCTGCCTCATCTTCTGGGTTCTGCTGTCTATTCGTGGCTCAGTTGGTTAAGTGACTGTTTCTCACTCCGGAGACCCAGGTTCGAAACCGGGTCCTGACAGTAAGGCCAATGTCTATCACCACACACTGTATATAAAGCCAATGTCTATCACCACACACTGTATATAAAGCCAATGTCTATGACTTAGAGCTGTGCAAATACCTCAACTCCAAAAATGTGTGAACTCAACTGCAGACGACGAATACTGTTGTTATTGATGTTATTCCTGAATACTGTTGTTATTGATGTTATTCCTGAATACTGTTGTTATTGATGTTATTCCTGAATCTTTCTCTTGTTGTGTGAGATTCACTGGTTCTGGGGACCATGTGGTATAAGGCTGTGTTAGATAGCCACCTCTGTAAAAATGAGTTGAAGGACGATTGCCCAACATTTCAACAAGGATTTCACAATTTTGCAACAGCAGAGGGGAAATGCTAAGTAGGAGAACCTGGAGGACATTATAGGATTTGTAATCATAGTTCATATCCCTATTTACCTGGGGATCATACTGCTTACCCCTATTTACCTGGGGATCATACTACTTACCCCTATTTACCTGGGGGACCATACTGCTTACCCCTATTTACCTGGGGGACCATACTGCTTACCCCTATTTACCTGGGGGATCATACTGCTTACCCCTATTTACCTGGGGATCATACTACTTACCCCTATTTACCTGGGGATCATACTACTTACCTCTATTTACCTGGGGGATCATACTGCTTACCCCTATTTACCTGGGGACCATACTACTTACCCCTATTTACCTGGGGGACCATACTACTTACCCCTATTTACCTGGGGATCATATTGCTTACCCCTAATTACCTGGGGGATCCTACTGCTTACCCCTATTTACCTGGGGATCATACTACTTACCCCTAATTACCTGGGGGACCGTACTGCTTACCCCTATTTACCTGGGGATCATATTGCTTACCCCTAATTACCTGGGGATCATACTGCTTACCCCTAATTACCTGGGGGATCCTACTGCTTACCCCTATTTACCTGGGGATCATACTACTTACCCCTATTTACCTGGGGATCATACTGCTTACCCCTATTTACCTGGGGATCATACTGCTTACCCCTAATTACCTGGGGGATCATACTGCTTACCCCTAATTACCTGGGGGATCCTACTGCTTACCCCTATTTACCTGGGGATCATACTACTTACCCCTAATTACCTGGGGGACCGTACTGCTTACCCCTATTTACCTGGGGATCATATTGCTTACCCCTAATTACCTGGGGATCATACTGCTTACCCCTATTTACCTGGGGGAACGTACTGCTTACCCCTATTTACCTGGTGTTTCATACTGCTTACCCCTACTTACCTGGGGGACCTAACTGCTTACCCCTATTTACCTGGGGGATCATACTGCTTACCTCTATTTACCAGGGGGACCATACTACTTACCCCTATTTACCTGGGGATCATACTGCTTACCTCTATTTACCTGGGGATCATACTGCTTACCTCTATTTACCTGGGGATCATACTACCTACCCCTATTTACCTGGGGGACCGTACTGCTTACCTCTAATTATCTGGGGGATCGTACTGCTTACCCATATTTACCTCTGGGATCATACTGCTTAACCCTATTTACCTGGGGGATCGTACTGCTTACCTCTATTTACCAGGGGGACCATACTACTTACCCCTATTTACCTGGGGATCATACTACTTACCCCTATTTACCTGGGGATCATACTACTTACCTCTATTTACCTGGGGATCATACTGCTTAACCCTATTTACCTCTGGGATCATACTGCTTACCTCTATTTACCTGGGGATCATACTGTTTACCCCTATTTACCTGGGGATCATACTGTTTACCCCTATTTACCTGGGGATCATACTACTTACCCCTATTTACCTGGGGATCATACTGCTTACCCCTATTTACCTGGGGATCATACTACTTACCCCTATTTACCTGGGGATCATACTGCTTACCCCTATTTACCTGGGGATCATACTGCTTACCCCTATTTACCTGGGGGATCATACTGCTTACCCCTATTTACCTGGGGGATCATACTACTTACCTCTATTTACCTGGGGATCATACTGCTTACCCCTATTTACCTGGGGGATCATACTGCTTACCCCTATTTACCTGGGGGATCGTACTGCTTACCCCTATTTACCTGGGGGATCATACTGCTTACCTCTATTTACCAGGGGGACCATACTACTTACCCCTATTTACCTGGGGGATCATACTGCTTACCCCATATTTATCTGGGGATCATACTACTTACCCCTATTTACCTGGGGGATCATACTGGTTACCCCTATTTACCTGGGGGATCGTACTGTTTACCCCTATTTACCTGGGGATCATACTGCTTACCCCTATTTACCTGGGGATCATACTACTTACCCCTATTTACCTGGGGGATCCTACTGCTTACCCCTATTTACCTGGGGATCATACTACTTACCCCTATTTACCTGGGGATCCTACTGCTTACCCCTATTTACCTGGGGGACCATACTACTTACCCCTATTTACCTGGGGGATCATACTGCTTACCTCTATTTACCTGGGGGATCATACTGCTTACCCCTATTTACCTGGGGGACCATACTACTTACCCCTATTTACCTGGGGGATCATACTGCTTACCTCTATTTACCTGGGGGACCATACTACTTACCCCTATTTACCTGGGGATCATACTGCTTACCCCTATTTACCTGGGGGATCATACTGCTTACCCCTATTTACCTGGGGATCATACTGCTTACCCCTATTTACCTGGGGATCATACTACTTACCCCTATTTACCTGGGGGATCATACTGCTTACCTCTATTTACCTGGGGGATCATACTGCTTACCCCTATTTACCTGGGGATCATACTGCTTACCCCTATTTACCTGGGGGATCATACTGCTTACCCCTATTTACCTGGGGGACCATACTACTTACCCCTATTTACCTGGGGGATCATACTGCTTACCCCTATTTACCTGGGGGATCATACTGCTTACCCCTATTTACCTGGGGACCATACTACTTACCCCTATTTACCTGGGGGACCATACTACTTACCCCTATTTACCTGGGGGACCATACTACTTACCCCTATTTACCTGGGGACCATACTACTTACCCCTATTTACCTGGGGGACCATACTGCTTACCCCTATTTACCTGGGGATCATACTACTTACCCCTATTTACCTGGGGACCATACTACTTACCCCTATTTACCTGGGGATCATACTACTTACCCCTATTTACCTGGGGGACCAAAACATGGTTTATGTGATTTGGCAAAGGTTTTACCTGCCATGAGGACCCAACCAATACGCCTCGTGATTTGACCAAAAATGTCATTACCCAATACTATTTTTTTCATAAGATGCCGTTCTACTCTGAGGAGGAGAAGAACACACAGGAATGAGTGGTACTGTGCCATGTTAAGGTATTTACCAGTCGGGTTAATGGAATAAGGGTGAAGCACACTGTGGTTTCCTGGGACTTCTCTTTTCGTTTGAGTTTAAGATTTTAGTATAAATACCTCCTTTTTGATAAACGTGTAAATGTCACAAATACTGTGTCTCTTTCACTTTGCAGTATCTCACACTCATCATACATGTTTGACCTGTTGCATGCTTGGAAATGTGCCTGTTGTAGACAGAGGTTTGCTCCCACAAGGTCGGCTCAGTGGGAGTGGAATATTGGCTGAACGCCCAGTCTCTGTGGTTGCCAGGTGCTTTCTCCTAAGCAGCCACAGCCGGAGAAAACGCTTTGCTGAGAAAAGATGCACTTGGCTGTGTTATATCTGTGTTATACCTGTGTTATATCTGTGTTATACCTGTGTTATATCTGTGTTATATCTGTATTATATCTGTGTTATATCTGTGTTATACCTAATCGTTAGCAGAAACTGGCAAGTTAGAACTTCATGTGCTGTGTAAATGGTTGAAGACTTATATGGAAGAATTGGTGGAACACAGGATATGATGCCTTTAGATGCTTGCTACATTTAACATTTATACAATTATTGTTAAGGAATTAACAAAAGGGAGGAAGGAGTGTAATGGGAACATTTTAATTGTATGCGTCTACATAACTGAGTCTGTAACTAACCTTGTGAAACTGTCCTATTATCATCTCCTGTTCTTGGGAGTATAATCCTGTGTTGCAAACCAGCTGCACCTGTGTCCTTGTATTCTGCCCAAGAACAGAAAGATGTGTGCTTATCAACCAATGCTTTGGAATTCAGACTGTCTGCACTATGCTGCACTAAATACATTTCTATTTAATTACTTTGTAAAATTAATGGTTACAAGGCAAAGTTTAAGTTACAAAGCATTATCAACTATTACAAATAATTATTCAAAGCATGATCAGAGAGGAAGAGAGAGAAATCATAGCCAGGAAGGCCATGCCCCAAGAGTCATTGGGATGGAGAGAAAAAGGCTGTATTTCAGCAGGTCAGGAACAAAATAGAGAGAGAATGAACCTAAGACCCTTTTCTAAGCATATGAGTTTTTGGATTCCAAATCTGGGGTATTGACCAATAGCATTACGCATGAGTTAACTTCCAATCAGATATCAGACCTACAGGATTGAAAGACAACTGAACCTCTGTATCGCAGAAGTGTGATAGAATGGGGGTTGGTGAGATAATGCAGGGCTCCTAAGACAACACAAAGGAATTATTGCATGCAGTTGATAAGAGTCTCTTTGGGGCAGGGCCGCCCTACAACACTGTCACCATAAGTCATGTGGAATGTAATGGAGAGTGTCAGTGTCAATTTGGTTCTCATACTCCTCTCCCCTTCATCTGCTGTAATTTTAATAATCCCTTTCCAAACAGCCTGCAGTACGTAGGCTAACTCCCTGACACGCCAGACAGAAAGCTCAACATTCATTTATCCACACAAAGGGAGTCCTGTCCAGCTGGACAAGTATACTTTTCTTCAATTGACAGTCTTTGCAGTTAAGATTATATTTATTATTTCCTCTTTTCTTTCAATTTTCTCTCTTTCTCTTGCTCTCTCTACCCATCATCATCCTGCATGCGCTCTGTCTGGGAGAGTTTATAGAGTGGCTTCTGGAGAGGTGTCGGTTTTCCATCAGCGGATTAGGAACTCGACTGTGTAATTACACAAGGAGAGAGTGTGTGAGAGAGAGACAGAGAGAGAGAGCGAGTGTGTGTGTGTGGCAGAGGCTGGTGATGATCATGTGGCATACCGGATGTGCATCAATGCCTGTGTGTGTGTGTGTGTGTGTGTGTGTGTGTGTGTGTGTGTGTGTGTGTGTGTGTGTGTGTGTGTGTGTGTGTGTGTGTGTGTGTGTGTGTGTGTGTGTGTTACACGTGAGAGCTGAGGGAGAGTGTCAGGTTCACACTGTCACCACACAGAGCCTCATTAGTGGCAGAAGGAGTGGATCTCCTTTAGTCATTATTTATTTTGAAAGCAGATGTTGAGGAGCCCCAGTGTATTTTTGACTGCTGCCACTGGGATGACTGGGGCAGACGTACTAAGAGCACTCAGAGAGAAACTACAGTAGCAGTTCTCCTGCAGTCTGTCTCGTCTTGTAAAATCCCATTTAGAGTAATGAGTTTGTTCTGAAATATTTAGCAGCTAGTCCCCCGGCTGGCATTTTAAAGCCACTTATAACATGTCAAGTTAAACACTGTTTTAAACAGGGCACCTAATATCCCATTTTAACAAAACATAATAAATTAAATAGGTACACATATTTGCATTTTTACAAAGGTTTCCGAGAGTGATTTTATCTGTTCTCAGAAGCAAGCTATGAAGACACTATTATTGTACTTTACTAGGCCTCCACATACTAGGAAATATCCCCTTTAGAATCTACTGTATACAAAGAGGAAGAGGTGAAGAGGGCCCGAGGCGAGAGGGCCCACCCCACCCCCGTCCAAATCTGTCCACCCAGGAATACAGCGATAAGCAGACCGATAAGCAGACTTGCCTTTGGGACAAAAACTCCCATCGGTAGGGCAGAGACAAGACCATATCGTCATTATATACAGTATCTCTGATGTATCCGACATGCTCTTCATGGTCCTACTGAAGGGGAAGGGGGCGCACCAGATTGGTTGCCCATTCATGCCCAGAGTGGAGGCGTATAGTTTAACTGTTTGTAATTTGAGAATATAAAGAGCTCTGTATTTCTTTGAGTTGATGGATTATATGGGTATATGCTATTTTGTTCTATGCTGATAATTTAGCCTATGAAGGCCATTCCACCAATTAAGAGTGTAACGCTGTATTATGTAATGTTGTAGTATTTTAGAGAGTTGTGAGTTGGTATGACCCAATCCAAGTACTAGCCTATTCCTGCCAGTCTTGGAGTCATAATAGTCCTTATAGCGTGCTCTAGATTGTGAAATACAGATTCTCACATGAATTTGTTCAACATTAAGCATATTAATACGAATGTCTCAAAAGTTCACTTTTTGATATGGCAATATTTTCAATATGTTGTTCCATGTACACTGTATTGAATAAGCACAGGTGTTTTCAGTGGACTCTCTGGTACTTCTATAGTTACAGTACATTTTATGCAGGGGTGGGGCTCCTCTTATTCCTCTGTCAATTCAAATTTACTTCACCTAGCTAATCAAAACCGCCCAGATTACTATTAAAGGAAATGCCTGAGAATAACCTCTGCGCTCACAAAAAAAGCATGGGTGCGTTTGTATGCCAAAGAGAAGACAATTGTCGAAGTAAATGTTTATTGATTGAAACAGAGACATTGGTGCTGTGGCCCCTTCAAAATTCATCAGATACATTTTCAAGAGGTTTGTGTTTTATTTCCAAATTTCCTCTCTGGTCCATTGGTACCTGGGCTTAACATTTGTGCAACTTGCTGTAAAAAGCTTCCTGAAACCAAAGACAATGTGTCACCCACATGTGTCACCCAGGCCAGGTAAGTCATCTCCCCTGCTGAAGCACCAGCTGCACATTCACCACACCATGAAGAGAACATGAGGAGCTTGAAAACTTCAATAAATGTCTATCTGTTATTGATTCATCTCTGAGACATAAAACATATTTCAAAACGTCAGGAAAGTACAGAAAGAAAGTTGAGCAAAATCTAAAATACATGGAGGAAGAAAATGAATCGCCTGTCACCCTTTGACATGGGACAGGAAAGTGGTACTGAAATGATTGCCCAGTTGAAGCAAAAATGTAGCAACCTGCCTGTATATCCACCATTACATGTAGGTTACTATACAACATGCTTTTTGCGAGTCATTCTTAAAGTGCAGCTCAATGGTAAACAACTGTAATAACCTATTACCATAGTGTTTACTAGACAGGTATATATTCAACATTTCTCTTATTTTTATGGATCCATCTCCAAGTCAACTGCCTACCGCTATATGCCCTTTCTGTTAGTAAAACATCTGACTTCACCTGAAAGACTGTTGTACAGAACCTTCCTGCCATGTCCCTTGGCTGTGAGACATGCTACTTTATCCCAGAGAGTTAATACAAATATACATAAGAATATGCACAAGATAGACAATGACATATTTGTCAATGAATTATGTCACAAAAAAATCGGAACACAGTTTTTGGTCTATGTGCTTCGTTTTTTCCATTGACAGACATGTTAACTGTAATGTGGATGCAAGAAAGAAGGTAAACACTAGGTTTACACAAACTGGAGTAGTTCATTAGCTTATCTAATGTTGTGGATGAGTAAATTCAGTTGTGGTTTTCAAAGCCACTGGAATGTAATTTAGACAAAATGCTGATACAAATACTTCAATATTCCATTTTGCTTCCTGGTATTGACACCACAATATTGTAGACATCCATTCAGCTCCTGAGGGGCGAAGCAGACTAAGGCACTGTATCTCAGTGCTTGAGGTGTCACTACAGACACCCTGGTTCGATTCCAGGCTGTATCACAACCGGCTGTGATTGGGAGTCCCATAGGGTGGTGCTCAATTGGCCCAGTGTCGTCCGGGTTTGGCTGGTGTAGGCAGTCATTGTAAATAAGAATGTCATTCTAGTCATTCTAACAGAGCTCCAGAGTTCCTCTGTGAAGATGGGAGAACCTTCCAGAAGGACAATCATCTCTTCAGCATTCCACCAATCTGGCCTTTAGGGTAGAGTGGCCAGATGGAAGCCACTCCTCAGAAAAAGACACCTGACAGCCTGCTTGGAGTTTGCCGAAAGGCACCTAAATGACTCTCAGACAAAGAGGAACAAGATTCTCTTGTCTGATGAATCCAAGATTGAACTCTTTGGCCTGAATGCCAAGCATCACCTCTGGAGGAAACCTGGCACCATCCCTATGGTGAAGCATGATGGTGGTACTGTAGCATCATGCAGTGGGAATGATTTTCAGAGGCAGGGACTGGGATATTAGTCAGCATCGAGGGAAAGATGAACGGAGCAAAGTACAGTGAGATCCTTGAAAATGAAAACCAGCTCCAGAGTGCTCAGGAACTCAGACTGGGGCAAAGGTTTACCTTCAAGGGCCAGGCTGAGTAGAGTCACGGGTAACCGTTATGGAGTTGTATTGTAGAGTCACGGGTAACCGTTATGGAGTTGTATTGTAGAGTCACGGGTAACAGTTATGGAGTTGTATTGTAGAGTCACGGGTAACCGTTATGGAGTTGTATTGTAGAGTCACGGGTAACAGTTATGGAGTTGCATTGTAGATTAAGCACAAAGTGCTTTGACGTCTTGGTATCCATTGTTCTATTTACTATATACTTGGCCGACCGCGTAGGCTATTTTCAATGCCACCAAAACATGTGGCTTTATGTTGCATGTTTGTTAACCTAGAAGTTTTGTTGATCACCACCCATCTCATTGTGACCCAACTGGCCTATTCAGCCCCCCTCTTCTCACCTGTAACTATCCCCAGGTCGTTGCTGTAACTGAGAATTTGTTGTTGGTCAACTTACCTGGTAAAATAAGGGTAACATTAAAACAAATAAAGACCCCTGGCCAGTGAGAATTTCATGGCATCCTGTGCAGGATGAATTGGTATTTGGTATATTATTTGGATCCCCATTAGCTGTTGCGAAAGCAGCAACTACACTTCCTGGGGTCCACACAAAACATGAGACATGACATAATAAAGAACATAAATAGACAAGAAAAGCTCAAGGACAGAACAACATGTTTTTTTAATGCATAATGATGAGCATAAATAAGCATTACACTTACTCAGTGTTTTCCATTAGCGCCGGCTAATCAGCCAGTTACAGACACATTTTCAGCCAGCTACTTTTTGACACTTCATACTAACTAGGCTACTTTTCATTGAACATTTCTATTCGCTAGTATGTCGAGCCGTCTCCCACGAGAATGAACGATCTTCTAGAGATCTATTCATAGGTTAGGCACCTGTCAATCACAAGGTGAGTGCTGACAGGGAAATGCAGTCAGCTGTCTGACTCGCCTCCCGGTACAAAATGGTTGTGCTGTGGTTGGTTGAAGTCAAATTTCTTTACACAGAGTAGGGAGAGAGCATGATGCTCATGATTTTGCACGTCCAATGTAATGTAAGTGGCAACGATGAGTCGAAATCCATTCAGCCAAATTATTGTTCTCTGACACATTCATTTATTTTCTTTCACATGTTTCTCATAGCATAGTAGGCTATTTACTGTGCTTTGATTGACAACTGGACAGTGTTGACTGTTATAAAAGGTGTCAATCTGACTGAATGAAGTATCCTATATCCCCTGGCCATCCATAAATCATACAAAGTGGTTATACAGGGCCCTCCATAAGTATTAGGACAGTGAAGCATTTGTTCTTGTTTTGGATCTCTACTCTAAAAGATTGGACTTGAATTCTAATGACTATGAACTGCAGATTGTTAAGAAATGACAGAACTTTTTGTACAATAGTGCCCTCATTTTAGGGGAGCAAAAGTATTGTGACAAATTCACTGGACCGTATGTGTATTAAAGTAGTCAAAAAACAAGTACTTGGTCCCATAACACGCAATGACTACATCAAGCTTGTGACTCTACACATTTGTTGGATGCATTTGCAGTTTTTTTGTTGTGTAGCTAATGTATTATGTCATTCCGGAGTCACTATTATTGTAAATAAGAATAGAATGCTTCTACACACATCCATATTAATGTGGATACTACCATGATTACGGATAATCCTGAATAAGGATGAGTGAGAACGTGTTACAGAGGCACAAATATCATACCCCCAAGACATGCTACTGTAACCTCACCATTACAATAACAGGGGAGCTCTCTCTCTCTCTCTCTCTCTCTCTCTCTCTCTCTCTCTCTCTCTCTCTCTCTGTCTCTCATGCATACATCTTTCTGCTGTGATATTATGTCTCTAATATGGTGATAAATTTGCCAGTAGGTTAGGAAGTGCAGCTCAGTTTCCACCTCGTTTGTTTGTCTCAATAACATGGCTATGCACACTGAGTTTATACATAGTCAAAGCTTTCCTTCATTTTGGATCAGACACAGTGGTCAGGTATTCTGCCACTGTGTACTTTCTGTTTAGGGCCAAATAACTTTCCAGTTTGCTGTTTTTTTTGTACATGTTTTCCAATTTGTCAATAAATTATATTTGAGCTTTCTCATTATTTGGTTGGGTCTAATTGTGTTGCTGTCCTGTGGCTCTGTGGGGTAGTTTGTGAACAGAGGCACAGAGCCACAAGACCAAGGACCTGTCCTCCTGAAACTCCCTGAGATCCATAACAATGGATTAGCTTCTCCGGCGAGGCGCCGAGCTGCTTGGCACTCAAAGATATTCTTTGAACCCTGATCAAACTGGAGATCACATTTGAGAACCATGCTCGCAAATTATTACCAACAAATCGACTGTCTAACTCACAGAAATTCTACTCTTGACCACTGCTACATGCCTCTGGCACGGGTATAAGGCCCTCTCTCATCCTCCTTTCGGAAATTCCGACCATGACTCCATCTTGCTTCACCCTGACTACAAACAAAGACTCAAGAGTGAAGTTCTGGTGGCCAGTTCTGTACATCGTTGGTCCAACCAATCAGAATTCACGCTCCAAGACTGTTTTGATCATGTGGACCGGAATATGTTCAGTGTCGCCTCTGGAGATATTGTCAATGAATGCACCGACTTAGTCACCGGATTCATAAAAAAATTATTAGATGATGTGATGCCGATAGGATATTTCAAAACATACCTGAATCAAAACACGTGGATTGATGGCAGCCTTGTAGGAAAACTGAAAGAGAGAGATGCTGCTACTAAACAGGGCAAGGTGACCGAGGACAATAGTTGGTTATGGTTAAACAGTACATATATCACTCACACAGATCGATCAAGGTGGCAAAACACAAGTATAGAAACAAAGTGGAGTAGCAATTCAGTGGGTCGGACACCAAGCATATGTGGCAGGGACTCCTAACGATCACGGATTAGAAAAAGATAGCCAGCCACATCACGGTCACCAACGCCACCCTACCGGAGGAGCTAAACACCTTTTTCTCACGATCTCGAGCACAATGACCCTGAGCTGCCGAGGAGAGCCCCCCGACGACAACATGGGATACACACTGTGTCCACTGAGGACATATGTAAGTCATTCAAACGTGTTAACCCTCACCAGACAGCCTGCCCGTCATCATGAAGTGCTTCGAGAGGCTAGCCAAAGACCATATCGACATATTTGACCCTTTCCAATTTGCCTACCACCCTGACAGGTTGACTGACAACGCAATCGTCATTGTACTGCACACTGCCCTTACCCACCTGGACAAAAATATGTCAGAATGCTGTTCATCGACTATAGCTCAGCCTTCAATACCATAGCGCCTTATAAGCTCATCATTAAGCTCACGGCCCTGGGTCTGAACTCCTCCCCATGCAACTGGGTCTTGTACTTCCTGATGGGCTGCTCCCAGGTGGTGAAGGTAGGCAACATTACCTCCTCAACACTGATCCTCAACAAGGGGGCCCCACAAGATTGCGTCCTCTGTCCCTTCCTGTATTCCTACGACTGCGTGGCCTCACACAGTTCCAACTCCATCATCAAGTTCACTGATGACATGACAGTAGTAGTCCTGATCACCAATAACGTTGAGACAGCCTACCATGAGTTAGCGTGGTGCCAGGTAAACAACCTCTCCCTCAACGTTAGCAAAATAAAGGAGTTGATTGTGGACTTCAGTAGGAACCAGGCTGGACATGTCCCCATCCTCATCAATGGGGCCACCGTGGAGATGGTCAATAAATTAAAATTCCTCTGCCTACACATCTCAGAGAATCTAAAATGGTCTAACCATACGGACACGGTAGTGAAGAAGGCACGACAGTGACTTTTCAACCTCAGGATGCTGAATAAATTTGGCCTGTCCCCAAGGTCCCTCACAGTGTTCTACAGGAGCACCATCGAGAGCACACTGTGGGCTGCATAACAGCCTGGTACGGCAACTTCACCGCCACGGACCGCAAGGCTCTTCAGAGGGTGACACGTGAAGCCCGAAAGCACTGGGTGCACACTGCCTGGTGTCACTGGAAGGCCATGCCCTGTTCTCCTAGCTTCAATTACTCAGATGCAGGCAATACAGGAGCATCATGGCAAAAGCTTAAAGACTGGCCAATAGTTTCTACCCTCAGACCACCTGCCCCCCCTCCCCCTGCTACCCCCCCTATGGTCATTCCCCCCACCCCCATGGATATTTCCCCCTTCCCCTCCACTTACCTTCTGTTTTGGTTTGTGTGTTTGTCATTTGGGTGTTCAGAATGAATACGTGGTCTGTCATATGGTAATTTGGTAAAAAGACAATTTGACATTTGCTCAGTACATTATTTTCACTGTCTAATGAGTCTAATGTTAATGATAATGCAGACGATTTTCCCAAGGTTGCTGTTAAAGCATATCCCATAGAGGTTATTGAGGGCAAATTTGTCTCCATTTTTGTGGATTGGGGTGATCAGTCCGTGGTTCCAAATATTGGGGAAGTTGAGGATGATATTAGTATTACCAATTGGAATTTGTGGTCTGTATATTTTATAATTTAATTTAAAATACCATCAATACCACATGCCTTTTTGGGCTGGAGGTTTTGTATTTTGTCCTGCAGATCATTCAATGTAATTGGAGAATCCAGTGTGTTCTGGTCGTCTTTAATAGCTGATTCTAAGATGTTTAATTGATCATGTATATGTTTCTGCTGTTTGTACTTAGTTATAGAGCCAAAAGATTAAAGAACAGATTTATTAATTAATCTTCATTTTGGATAGATAACTATTTGTGTTGTTGTTTGTTTAGTGTGTTTCAAGTTTCCCAGAAGTGGTTAGATTCTATGGATTCTTCAATTACATTGAGCTGATTTTTGACCAGTTGTTTCTTCTTTTTCCATAGTATATTTCTGTATTGTTTTAGTGATTCGCCATAGTGAAGGCGTAGGCTCAGGTTTTCTGGGTCTTTACAGTATGTTTTTGGTTGGAAAGGTTTCTCTTATGTTTCTGCATTCTTCATCAAACCATTTGTCATAGTTGTTTCTCTCTCTGTCTGTCTCGCTGTCTATCGGTCTGTCTGGTTTCTTCACTCAAGCACTAGAGGAGCTCCAGTTCTGTCTGGTGCCAGGGAAGCTCATCCCAGCCCCATTCCTCCAGCCCCTCTCCTCCAGCCCCTTTCCTCCAGCCCATTTCCTCCAGCCCCTCAAGCATCACGCTCTACATGTAAGATCACACCAACTGTTGTGTCTGTGTTCTTACCGAAAACCAAAACCTCCCTTGGCCACTCATAGCTCCTCTTTCCCCAACCAGGGGCACGCAAGCTCTTCTTTCTCAGCAAGTTCTGCACGGTTCTCCATAGCATCCTGAGGAACAACCCTCTCTGGGGTTCTCCTGCTAGAAGTACATTCGTCACGAGGGTGCTGCATTATCCCCAGTGTCAAAAAAGAGTAGGCAATTAGTAGGACAATCCTACTCATAATTGGTTAAATTCACACATTGTACACAAATGATGTCTACTTATCTTGTCCTCTAAGTGTTTCCAATGGCATCATTGGTGTGCATTGTGTGATTTTAATCAATTATGAGTAGGCATTGCCTACTAATTGCCTACTAATTGTCTACTAATTGTGACTCACCACCTGGATTCGGTCTTATGTAGCAAAATTTGAAATGGTTTTCTTTACATTATATAAATCAAATGAAACTTTATTTGTCACTTGCCGAATACAACAAGTGTAGACTTTACAGTGAAATGCTTACTTACAAGCCATTAACAAACAGTGCAGTTCAAGAAGAGTTAAGAAAATATTTACCAAGTAGACTAAAATAAAAAGTTATAATAAAAAGTAACACAATAAGAAGAACAATAACGAGGTTATATACAGGCGGCACCGGTACCGAGTCAGTAGGTGAGGGTGATGTGACTATGCATAGATAATAAACAGCGAGTAGCAGCAGTGCACCAAAGGGGTGGATCAATGTAAATTGTCCGGTGGCAATTTTATTAATTGTTCAGCAGTCTTATGGCTTGGGGAAGCTGTTGGCTTTAGAAGCTGTTGAGGAGCCTTTTGGTCCTAGACTTGGCGCTCCGTTACCGCTTTCTGTGTGGGAAAACTTGAGTGACTGGAGTCTCTGACAATTTTGGAGTCTCTGACACCGCCTATTATATAGGTCCTGGATGTCAGGAAGCTTGGCCCCAGTGATGTACTAGGCCATTTACACTACCCTCTGTAGCGCCCAGCAGTTGCCATACCAGGCGGTGATGCAACCGGCCAGGATGCTCTCGATGGTGCAGCTGTATAACTGTTTGAGGATCTGGGGCCCATGCCAAATCTTTTCAGTCTCCTGTGGGGAAAACGTTTTGTAGTGCCCTCTTCACGAATGTCTTGATATGTTTGGACCATGATAGTTTGTTGGTGATGAGGACACCAAGGAACTTGAAACTTTCAACTCGCTCCACTACAGCCCCGTCGATGAACTTCTTAAGGCTAGGCGTCCGCCCAGCGGGACAACTTCTGGTGACACTGGAGGGCACACAACTCAAATAAATAATCATACAAATTATGGATATTAAACATTTAGGAACATACAAGTGTCTTATATCGGTTAAAAGCTTAGATTCTTGTTAATCTAACTGCACTATCCAATTTACAACAGGCTTTACAGTGAAAGCATGCCATGCGATTGTTTGAGGACGTCGCCTCACACACATCAAAAGATTTTTTCACCAGCACAGGTTTCATAAATTCACAAATAGCGATTAAATGTTCACTTACTTTTTGAAAATCTTCCTCTGGTTTGTCATCCAAAGGGTCCCAGCTACAATTGTAGTGTTGTTTTGTTAGATAAAATCTTTCTTTATATCCCAAAAAGTCTGTTTAGTTGGCGCCATCAATTTGAGTAATCCACTCGTTCAACATGCAGAGAAAGGAATCCAAAAAGCTACCTCTAAACTTTGTTAAAAAAAGTCCAAATACGTTTCTATTTAATCCTCAGATACCCAAAATGTAATTCAACTATAATATTTCATACAGAAAGAAGTATGTTCAATAGGAAAGCGGTATTAGCAGGTGAGCGTCCTGTATTCGCGTGCACATACACAAATTTACAAGTCTGTATCCCAGCACTAAAACTCATTATTCTTCCTCGTTTTGGAAGAAACAAGCCTGAAACCTTGAACAAAGACTGTTGACATCTAGTGGAAGCCATAGGAATTGCAATCTGGGAGCTGGATTTGGATATGTCCCTATACTTTCCATTGTAAGAGCATGGGCTCTCAATGGATTTTCTTGTACAATATCTATTGTTTATAGTCTCATACATTATTTGAACAGTTCTACAAACTTCAAAGTGTTTTCTATCCAATGGTACCAATTATATGCATATCCTGGCTTCAGGGCCTGAGAAACAGGCAGTTTACTTTGGGCACATCAGTCAGGCGGAAATTGAGAAAAAAGAAGGTGGCGCTACAAAGTATTAACTTAAGGGGGCTGAATAATTTTGCACGCCCAATTTTTCAGTTTTTGATTTGTTAAAAAAGTTTGAAATTTCCAATAAATGTCGTTCCACTTCATGATTGTGTCCCACTTGTTGTTGATTCTTCACAAAAAAATACAGTTTTATATCTTTATGTTTGAAGCCTGAAATGTGGCAAAAGGTCGCAAAGTTCAAGGGGGCCGAATACTTTCGCAAGGCACTGTATATTTGGTTTCCCAGTCATGGCTGTTCTGTCCCAGGTATAGTATTGGTGTATTAGAGGCCTGGTGCAGACAGGACAGTTATTTTGCTGTGATCAAATTCTCTAGCTGCTGTTCTCACAGCTGGGATTCTCACTCACAGCTGCTAACTGTGTCTTTATCCTCCTGTCTAACACACTGCAACACAAACAATCACCCTCCTACACTACAGAGGCAGAGTCCCTTATTTTCTCTCCCCCTTCCCCTGCATCTTATTGTGTGTGTCCTGACAGGTGTCCCTCTACCTGCCTGCCCTGGGGAGGCTGTGTGTGGTCAGGGCAGGTGGCTCCAGAGGCCCCCGGGCAGACAACAGGGGCCCTCGGCCTGGGACCGAACCCACCCCCTGCTGTTGGAGCACCCAGGGGACCGCGACAGGCTGAGTCTGTCTATCTGTTTCTGCCCCCTTGAAGACCACAGACTACCCCAGACAGGCTACACAGAGGCCAGCCAACCAACTTCCCTGAGCACAGCAGAGGGGAGAGAAGAGTGGAAGGAAGAGTGAGAAAAGAAATCTGATGAAATGATGGAAGGTGGGAGAACACCTGGAGTGGGAATAGGGGGTGGGCGGGTGGGGGGGTGAGAGTAAGAGATGAGAGGACGGGAGGTCAGAGCGAGTGTGGAGAAGAGGAGGCGGCAGTAGATATGCCTCATGACATGGCGGTGTAACAGAGCTAACAGGAGAGGTGCACAGACAGGTTAGAGAACCACAGCTACTGCTCATCTGGACAGACAGACAGACAGACAGACAGACAGACAGACAGACAGACGGACGGCTCCCCTCTCTCCCCCTTCACATCCACTCTATGCCCCATACCAGGCAGCTGCCGCTGTTCAACACCCCGTTGTTGGCACAGACAGGCAGGCAGGACGAGGATCATCTCAGGGCTAGTGGTTCACTCACCGACCAGCCTCAGCCTCTCTCCCCTCAGACTTTATTCACCAACATTCACCATTTCAATAGCTATCAGCTCTGACTGCTGATAGCTACTTTATTGAGGTTTACTTACTATCCAAACCTTAATTGAGGTTTACTTACTATCCAAACCTTAATTGAGGTTTACTTACTATGCAAACCTTAATTGAGGTTTACTTACTATGCAAACCTTCATTGAGGTTTACTTACTATGCAAACCTTCATTGAGGTTTACTTACTGTGCAAGTTTACTTACTATGCATGTGATATGTGGATATCCCACCTAGCTATCTGAAGACGAATGCAATGACTGTAAGTTGCTCTGGATAACTGCTAAATGACTAAATGATAATTCAGTTCTTCCCCTTGATTTGGGTGTCTCTCTCTCCTCTCCTCTCTCTATCTCTCTCTGCAAAAGTCCAAACAAAGGCTGGCGGGAGGCTCTAAAAAAATTGAAGCCCTGTTTCCTCCTGCTGGCTTAATCAAGCAGAACTTATTGCGTTTCTGTTTGTCATTGCCCTCTCTCTTTGTCACTCTCTCTCGCCCTCTCTTTGTCTGTCTGTTGCTCCCATACACACGTTACTGTACCATAGCACAGTGAATCACTGCATCCTTTAACTGAAGATCTCTGCTTTGATATCTAGGATTGAGTAACAAAACATTTTAGTTTAGGCTGATTTTAAAGGAATTAAACAGCAATGTCGATTGTGGAGTTGATCTGATGTGTTTGCTGACATTTTGTATCCTGAGAGTGCTTTATCCCACCCCGTGGGGTGGAAATGATACAGGTGAGAGTTTGCTGTCTGTGTGTGTCCGTGCGTCTCTGCGTGTGTGTGTGTGTGTGTGTGCACACATGTTTGTGTGTATTGAGTGTTGGTGTATGGCTTAGTGTACACTGCTCCAGGGCTTGCAGTGATCTTGCAGCCAGAATGACAGAATGACAAAAACTAGAAAAACTAGGTCCACTCGCCAAGTCAAGTTTATTGTCTCCCCATGTGGACAGGGGACTTCTGGGTGGGATGAGATGAAACGTGGCACTTTTCCTCTTATCAGACACACTATCCTTATGGGGACCAAAACAACTGATTCCCATTCAAAATCCTATTTACCCTAACCCCCAAGCTTAACATTGCCATTGTCCTTGTGGGGGCCGGCGAAATGTCCCCAATTTTCATTGTTTCACTATCCTTGTGAGGACTTCTGGTCCCAAAATGGATATTAAAACCAAACACACACACATACCATCTTGCCAGACTTGTCCCTGCTAATAATATGCTTTTTTTTCTATTCTATTGTGTTATTGACTGTACATTTGTTTATTCCATGTATCTTGGTCAGGTCGCAGTTGTAAATGAGAACTCGCCTACCCGGTTATATAAAGGTGAAATTAAATAAATAAAACAAATAATAAGTTACGTGACAGGACGTGTGTTCCTCCCGCACTGCGAGGAGATTCCGCCTGGGTTCTGAACAACCCAATTACCAGGGAAACAAGCAGGCTTCCCTGTAGTAAAGCATGGTTACCCTCACTTTCTCACCTCCTCTTCCCTGTTCCCCACACATCAGGCAGCCAGCAGCTCTGCTCCCAGGCTCACACGCAGGACTCCTGACAACCATTCAGCTATTAGCACTGCGCAGCTTTGAAGAGCCCGCTTTCACCTTCACTAGTTCTTTATTTATTTATTTCTCATAATCTGCTTCTCTCCCCATTGAATTTACTATGTTGCTGTTTTACTCACTAAGTGGAGCGGAAGGCTGAGACGGAAAAAGAATGTGTGATGCCTGCGAAGCCAGTGAGCGAGGTAGACGGTGGTAGTTTGATCAAGAGTGGCACTACCTAGATGGGACTATGTAGTGTAAACATAGCTACAGCCAGGTCATTAATACTGTATGAAACATTGAATTGAATTCTGATGATTAACATACCATCTACGTACCTACCAAGCTCCTGCCTAGGTGCCTACAATAACTCTCGGGGGGCCTTTTTGTCAGTGCCACTGAAATGGGTTGTGACCTTCATCTTGGTTCACCGTCCAGTGAGGGAAAAACAGAGAAGACAAGTAACACACTGACTGCACTGTATTTGAGGGTATGGGCCTTACTAGGTGGCAGTGCACAAGGCCTTCCGATGTTTTGACAGTGACGTCCATTAAAAGACTGAGCTGAGAGAATCTCACTGCTAGGGTCCTGATAGCTGTCTGTTTGAATGAGGCACAGCACAGTGGCCCCTACACACTGCTGCCACTACTCTATTCCTCAGAGGATGTTCCACAAGCTCTTCCTTCTCATTGCTTTGTGTGTGTGTGTGTGTGTTTGTCTATCTAATTTCCTTTTTATGGACATTCATTGTGGGAGTATTAAATAGTTTGAAGAGATGCCGGTCATCAGATGGTGTTGATGATTATGTTTGATGTTATCAGAGGTGACCCCTGACCCAGTCTCCTGTCTCTAGCCAAAATGCCCAGCAGTCTGGTCGGAGGAAGGAGAACATCCCCAGAGGGCTAAACCGAGTCAACACAGGTTTTTATAAAAAATGAAATAAACACACGGATGAGAGAGAAACGCAGAGATAATGGGAAAAGACAACACACGGTGCACATTGATCGTCAGATCTCCAGTTTAAAATATTAAACACAGAAATTAGTGCCGCCATGTAAAGATGAGTGACTGCGTGAGGAACTTCCATAAATTAGGGGTTTGGCACTCTGTGCTCATGTCCCCTCCCCCCAGAAATACTCTGCGCCAGCGACGGGGTGGGGAGATGGAGAGGAGGGCAGGCACACAGACACACGCACACACACATGCACACACACACACAGACACACACATGCACACACACAGACACGCGCACGCACGCACACACACACACAGATTTCATCTTGCTTTCCTATGGGCTATTTTTCTGTGCTGCATATCTTCATCCACGGCCACTTGGATCTCCCTTCTAGCAGCTGATAGGGGCTGAGGGCTTAGGAAGGTTGTTTTCCCTCCTAAAACTATTGTCCTGTGTCCCCTGACTAGACTATTGAGTTGCCCGGGTACCACTAACATAACATGTATTCAGAGCAGACAGACAAGGAATAACATTAAAACGTGACATATTGTGCCTGTGTTCCCTGTTAGAATGCTCAATCACATTTTTTACCTTTATTTAACTAGACACGTCAGTTGCATCACTATCCAGTGACCACCATCTTGTGGTCCACTTTAAAGCACATCGGGGTTTGTGGTATATGGTCGATATACCACGGCTAAGGATTGTTCTTAGGCGCGACACAAACCCCCGAGGTGCCTTATTGTTATTAGAAACTGGTTACCAACATAAATCAGTGTACTGTACAAGTACTGTATTTCTGCGTCATACCTGTGGTATATTGTCTAGTATACACATGGCTAAAATGCTGTTTCAGCCAATCAGCATCCAGGACCCAAACTACCAAAAGCCTAATTTATTTTAAAAAAATGCTCTGTTTTTCAACCTCCATGGCCAGCCAGGGTTTGTAGTTTCATACAGTAGGATGTTTCCATTCAAGCCCATGTTAGTGTGAGAGAGAGATTCTACATTAAAACAATGGATTAAATGAATACTGTGTATAGCTTTCTAGCACCATTCTGACAAATAGCATTGTTATTAGAACCATTGCCGGCAGGTTTTTTAACCAGCTCACCAGCCGATACGCAGTACAGCTACACAGAGAAAGTGGACACATACATCGAACTTTTCTATTAAAGAGTGAAATGGGGGATTGTTAGAAGGATTTATAGAAAAGGACAGGTGGATTTATCCTTTCCGTGCTTTTGTAAATGCTGAGCATGCAATTACCCCTAATAATGGTGGAGTTGTGTCCAAATTGGAGCCATTAAAGTGATTTAACAGTGCGTGGATTGGGCTTGGCATTTGCGAGGATGTGTACACATGGGGAGCTGTGGAATGGGTGTTTAATCACAGCGTTTTAGAGGCCGTAATGGTGGAACACAAAGTGTAGAACGCTGACCTGCCACAGTGCAGAACAACTCATTAAGGCCAACTTGGACTTCACTCTCTGTGGCATACAGTAGGATTTGCAGCTTTTTTGTGTGTGTTCTTTATTTTAATTTCTCTGAATTATTTGTCCAATGTTATCTTTATTGTAAATAATGTATTTTCCATGAAACAAATTTGATATTATTTATCTGATTTCTTTAAGTGTATTATTGGAAGGAGGCAAGTGCATATGAGGGAGAAGTTGCATTGGAAACTGTGTTTCTGTCAGACATCTTGGCTCCAGTGTGTTGCTCACTGTGCAGTGTGAGAGTATTGGTACGGACTAGTAACTCCGAGAGGAATGTGCCTTTTGGGTCACGGTACTGTTCTGGGAGGCTCCATGACCAGATCCAATCCACCAGTCCCAGCTGTCCTGCTGAATTTCAGACTATTCCAGTTTGAAGTAACACAATACAAACCTATTAACTGAACAGGAGCAGGATTCATTTTGGATATCCTGTGGGTTTTTTCTTGTGGCGAGAGGGTACCCACCATAGAGGCGCTGGGTTTGTCTGACAAGAGGAGGTATTTCCTGAGAAGGTGCTGGGACATGATACAGTTAGGGCCACTCAGCACTGGAGATCTGAAACGTGCTGCCCCAACAACACAAGCTACCCTCTGCTTTGTGGCACACAAAAAACTAATAATGCTGTTCCTTGTCCAGATGTTGTCGAAGCTACAGATAAACAGCCTCTATATCTCCGTTGTCCCACCCTTCGACTTCTTTGTCAGGTGGGAATCACGTTTAATGTGTCTAATGCAGCCTCAAGGACACCTCTGGGAAGAAAGGAACTCTTCAAGTTGAAAGCGTTGAGCATTTTCCAAATTTCGCTGTGCCTTGAAATACAGCAAGCCTTTTCCTCTCCACTCCTGCCTGTCCCTCAGGCTGCCCTCTCCTCCCTCTCCTCTCCTCCCTATTTCCCCATACCCTGCTCTATCTGCTCCAGTGAAGCCTCTGAAGAGCCAGGCAGACGTCCTGGAGAGGGCTAGTAAAAAGTTTATTAGTGGCTTTTCAGTCCTGTATTATACTGGCAAGCACAGAGGCACTCACGCTTGGCCTTTAACTTTCTTGTGAAGTTCAGCCATACATGAAGAGGGGCTACTGGTCCTCTAATGTATTCCTGATTTAATATTGTATCAAAAAGAGAGCAGGGTGGAGGGAACGAGAAGGGGGGGGTGGAAAATGTAAATAGAAGCCTTAAGAGGCTTTTGTGGCCGGGTGTGGTAGTTTGCTGATTAAATATCACGTGGTACATTGGTAATGCCCAGTGGAGCGATTGAACCCTGGATGTGTGAAGAATCCTGTTGGAGCCTTTGTGCTTGGGCTGTGTACCATAACTTCCTCCAGTGGAACAATACGGGACAGGAAGAGGCTCTTCTCACACTTACCCATTTATTAACTTTGTGGGGCTCTTGTTTAAGTGGAAAATCACTCCGTCCAATAAAGGAGGAGAAGAAAGAGCCCAATTCACCATCGTTTTTTTTTATTTCCGTTTTTCATGTCTTGTCTGAATCGCATTCTCATTGGAGGGTCGCCTTTTTTTTCGTCCGTTTTTTGGGGGGTCGTTGGGAAAATTTCTCCGGTGAGTTATTGGTGTGGGATAATGGACAGGACACATCCTAATTCAGGAATTTCTCTCTGTTCTTTCTTCTTTCTACTTCCTCTCTCTGTCCGTGGATACGGTGGTCCCGGCGAAGTTAAGACACTCCAGAACAGAGCCTATAAGATGAACGTCAACGTGAAAGGTAGGTCTCCGGACCCCTCGCTCTCCCGCTGCCTTCACTTTAGTGCGTCGCAGAGCGATTAACTTGGACATTTAGAATGAAGAATACAAGGAATGTGGTCATCACAAGTGTAACCTTTAGCTATAATGCGAAGGGTGTGTCTTGGAGGAACGGGGTGGGTTGGAGGCTAGATTTACAGCCGCTCTGCCAAGCGAATGCACGCCCTCTGATATTTTCAACTGCAGTTTTTTATACCCTCCCAGGGCAAATTAAATAACAGTTGTCTTTCTTTTAAGTCCAATGAAATTGATTATACAGATGTGGCGCAATTTGAATAGTTTTAATGTATTTTTTAACGGTCGTCTAAAGTGCTAAGTGGAAAAGGAAATGGGACAAGATGAAAGGGTTGAAATGGCGAAGTGGTGAGTTTGAGTCTCTGGTGACATACTCTGATGACATGAAACACAAACGGTGTCCCCATAATATGAGACCTCTGATCCACTGATCGTACAGTAGACATAGATTTAGACTTGCTTATTTAGATCAAGATCGATTTAAACTATTCCGACTGTTGTGTTTTAATGTGTGTCTAGCTTTGGATGTAGTGAAATCATTAGAGTATCCCAGATGACTTGGTTTTCAAATGAAAAGGTGGCTGCTATTAGCTATGAAGCTATTAGCAGTATGATGTGTGAATGTGATTAATGGTTTTCTTAGGGGTTGTCCTCCATTTCACTCGTAATGCTTTCTTTATTTATTTAAAAAAATGGACCCCCTTTTTCTCCCCAATTTTGATATTTTCTCATCGCTGCAACTTCCCAACAGGCTTGGGAGGTGAAGATCAAGTCATGCGTCCTCCGAAACATGACCCACCAAACTGTGCTTCTTAACACTCGCCCGCTTAACCCGGAAGCCAGCCGCACCAATATGTCGGAGGAAACACCATTTACCCTATGACCGGGGTCAGCCTGCAGGCCCCCGGCCTGCCACAAGGAGTCGCTACACCGCGACGAGCCAAGACCTCCCGGCCAAACCCTCCCCTAACCTATGGGACTCCCAAACACAGCCGGTTGTGATACAGCCCAGGACCAAACCAGGGTCTGTAGTGACACCTCTAGCACTGAGATGCAGTGACCGGTGCTTCATTCGGGAACCTCATAATGCATTCTTAAAAGGATGATCATTTGTTCTTTGTGTGTGTGTGTGTGTGTGTGTGTGTGTGTGTGTGTGTGTGTGTGTGTGTGTGTGTGTGTGTGTGTGTGTGTGTGTGTGTGTGTGTGTGTGTGTGCGTGTGCGTGTGCGTGTGCGTGTGTGTGTGTGTGTGTGTGCGTGTGTGCCTGCATGTGTGGTTGTACGTGTGTGTTACTCCTCAGACCATGCAGGCTGGACGCCCCTGCAGAGGCGTGTAACCATGGCAGCAGTGCATGTGTGGAGGCCCTGCTGTCCCTCACCTGAACGGCCAGGCAGGCGGAGTCAGTCTGCTACACGATGCTCTGTGGACACACAGACATCGACAAGATGCTCCAGCATGCAGGTCAGTACACACACACATACACACAGATTAACAAATGCATGCACACACAAAGATATTGGTACAAGTTTGAGGGGTATTTGGACCACTACGGTACTTGGAAAAGGAACCATTGAATAAGGTGAGAGGAATATGGATGGATGAATTAGTCTGAAATGTATCAGGGAAATTGACACTGGGCCTTAGAGGCCTAACAGTCCTTTGCCCACAGTCTCAAAGCTGAATCATCTCTGCATCTCTACAGCCCCCCCCCCCCACACACACACACAGACACACACACACCATCTTCTTCCTCCCTGCTTCTCTCTTCCTCTCTGTGCTCTGTCGCAACGTATCACCTATCCTCTCATAAGATGTCTGTTAATGTATTTCTGAAGACATTACAGTTGTCAGGTTCTGCCGCTTGCAAAATTCATGCACTGGTTTGGTGGGAAACGTGTCACAACAGAAATACTTTGTCTCCGTGTGTTTGCTTGCCACATGCAATCACTGACCGGGAGCTTTGAAGTGAGTGTGACGTGTGTCAAAACGAATGGGGGGAAGGGTGTGTTGGTGGCATAGCTGTGTGTATGGTAGTGGTGGTGGGGGGAGGGTATAGATGTGTGTGTGTGTGTATGGTAGTGGGGGTAGGGGGGGTAGTTGTGTGTGTGTTTATGGTAGTGGTGGTGTGGGGGAAGGTATAGATATGTGTTTGTAAGGTAGTGGTGGTGGGGTGGAGGGGTGTGTGTGTATGGTAGTGGGGGTGGGGGTGGGTATAGATGTGTATGAGGGTGGTGTGTATGTGTGTGGGGGGATGTATATGTGTGTTTGACAGCGAGACTTCCATGTATGCCGCCTCCACTTCCCTGCCTCACTCTCCACTTTGACTAATTATAGTTAATTTGATTTGGCTTTCCCATTAACACATGTACATATTCTGTCCTCAAAAATAAATGAGATTGGGATTGTTTCGTCCCGGTGAGAAAACGAAGGAGTGACAGGAGAAAAGGAGCAAATTAAAGGGGTCAGAGGAAGAGACTGTTTGCAAAATTAGAAAAAAGTGTGTGTGCGTGTGTGTGTGACTGTCTGTGTGTGTATGCGTGTGTGTGACTGTCTGTGTGTGTGTGCATGCGTGCGTGCGTGCAAGCAAGCTGCCTGGGCTGCACCAGTCACTGCAGACCCCTTCTGTCTAGGACTCAGCTCGCTCTGTCTAGGACTCAGGTCGCTCTGTCTAGGACTCAGGTCGCTCTGTCTAGGACTCAGCTCGCTCTGTCTAGGACTCAGCTCGCTCTGTCTAGGACTCAGCACACTTTGTCTAGGACTCAGCTCGCTCTGTCTAGGACTCAGCTCGCTCTGTCTAGGACTCAGCTCGCTCTGTCTAGGACTCAGCACGCTCTGTCTAGGACTCAGCTCGCTCTGTCTAGGACTCAGCTCTCTCTGTCTAGGACTCAGCACGCTCTGTCTAGGACTGTCTAGGACTCAGTGTGCTCAGTGCTGCCTTCTAGGCCACAGATGGAGGGATGGAGGGAGCCATGACTGCTGGAGAAATGTGACACGCAGCTCACTTTCCCTCTTTCTTTCACTTAGTTTCTATTTATTGGCGTTGTGACAGGAGATAGTGAGGAGAGCTGAGTACATAGAGGTAGTGGATCTAGCTGGGTAGATTAGGGTAGTGGATCTAGCTGAGTAGTTAGAGGTAGTGGATCTAGCTGGATAGATAGAGAGTGGATCTAGCTGGGTAGAGAGAGGTAGTGGATTTAGCTGGGTAGATAGTGATAGTGGATCTAGCTGGGTAGATAGAGGGAGTGGATCTAGCTGGGTAGATAGAGTTAGTGGATCTAGCTGGGTAGAGAGAGAGTGGATCTAGCTGGGTAGAGAGAGGTAGTGGAGCTAGCTGGGTAGAGAGAGGTAGTGGAGCTAGCTGGGTAGATAGAGGTACTGGAGCTAGCTGGGTAGATAGAGGTAGTGAAGTTAGCTGGGTAGACAGAGGTAGTGGAGCTAGCTGGGTAGATAGAGGTAGTGGAGCTAGCTGGGTAGACAGAGGTAGTGGAGCTAGCTGGGTAGGTCATGTTGTTCTTCCAATTAGCATCTCTGGTAAACACACAGTGAAAGTGTATTTGTCACATGCACAGGCTACAGAAGGTGTAGATGGTACAGTGAAATAACACCATAACTCAAAAACATTACTACCCTGCATGAATCTGCAGGTACTGTAGCTAAAGCTAACTAACTAATTTCAATGTTAGCTAGCTAACATTCCACAACCAACATTCAACAGCCTGATCAACTCTATGCAAAGGGGATTTGTCGCGCTGCATGAGGCAAATGGTGGTCACACCAGATACTGACTGGTTTTCTGAGCCACGCCACCTTATTGTTTTAAGGGAGTGAGGCTAGCTGGAAAAATGAAGAAAGTGAGGCTAGCTGTGAAGATGAAGGGAGTGAGGCTAGCTGGAAAAATGAAGAAAGTGAGGCTAGCTGTGAAGATGAAGGGAGTGAGGCTAGCTGGGAAAATGAAGAAAGTGAGGCTAGCTGTGAAGATGAAGGGAGTGAGGCTAGCTGGGAAAATGAAGGGAGTGAGGCTAGCTGGGAAAATGAAGGGAGTGAGGCTAGCTGGGAAGAATGTCTGTCTGTAGCCATGGGCACCACTGTCCTCCAGGCTGATCAATGGAAAGGACAGAGAGAGTGATTCCTGTGGAATAGTACATTGGAACCAGCAGCTTTAATTATCAGGTGGTTGTTTCTGATTTCACACTAAATGGTTGTGGAGCAACTTGGCTCCATTTACTCAGCTTAGGGTAAATTTGGACATCAGGTAAAGCAACTATAATGTAGTAGTCTATTACATGTTTTCTACTGAGTTTGTGTATGTGATATGATGGACACTGAATAAATGCATCAATGAAAGCTGTCTTTGTTGGTGGGGTGAACTAGCTAGCTAGTGCTTCTGCAGTGGTTACTAAATGGCTGTTGACTTGCTGTCACCCTGCTGTGTTGTTGAGCTGGCAGGGCTTGATCAGAAACAAACAACGCCTTTCAATGGCAGTGTTCTCACCCTGAAATAATAAGCCTGGCTGGAGGACAGGGGGAGGAAGGTGGCGGTGGGGGGAATAACGTATTGCCCCCACCCTCGACCCTGGGTTGCTGGCAGGGAAAGCATGCCATGGCTGAGGGCAAGGCCTGCTCTCACCCCTCCCTCTCTCAAGGCTGGCCCAACCGACCCTGTGTGTTTGCTTATGTTAGTGCACGCGTGTGTTTGCCCGCTCGCTGTGCCTGCGAGTGTTTCATTTTGCAGGATGACGAGAGAGAGAACCATGTTGGAATGGAAAATGACCTGTGGCTGCTCCAGAGAGGCGTGGAGAGGGAGAGAGGCAGGCAGAAAATAGATTCTGCTCTGTACAGCCAACCATGTTAGTAAGCAGAGCCTAGGAGCCCTCCACATCTAGTCTCATTGAGACCCGGCTAAAACTGACCAACTAAGCAGCTAGTTTAGATCATTACACTACACTAGATTCATATTTATACTACGTTTCCTTCCTCAGAGTCTCAGAGTCTCTAGCCGACTGTCGATTAAAGCAAACTTGAAGGACAGCTCTTCAAATCAAATTTTATTTGTCAAATGCGCCGAATACAACAGGTGTAGACCTTACAGTGAAATGCTTACTTACAAGCCCTTAACCAACAATTCTTTAAGAAGTTAAGAAAAAAAAAGTGTTAAGTAAAAAATAGATGGGTAGAAAATAGAAAATAAAAGCACCAAATAATTAAACAGCAGCAGTAAAATAACAAGCAAGGCTATATACAGGAGGTACCGGTACAGAGTCAATGTGGGGTGGCACCGGTTAGTCGAGGTAATTGAGGTAATATGTACATGTCGGTAGAATTAAAGTGACTATGCATAGATTTTAAACAGAGAGTAGCAGCAGCGTAAAAGAGGGGTCTGGGTAGCCCTTTCATTAGCTGTATAAGGGGTCTTATGGCTTGGGGTAGAATCTGTTAAGATGCTTTTTGGACCTCGTCTTGGCGCTCCGGTACCGCTTGCCCTGCGGCAGCAGAGAGAACACTCTATGACTAGGGTGGCTGGAGTCTTTGACATTTATTTTAGGGCCTTCCCCTGCTGCTTTTTGTTTGTTTGTCACACCACCAAGCATTCATCAGCTTGTCTCCCAAACAGTCCCCCCCCCTTTACCTTCCCAAGCCAATCCATTCAAGTTTTGCTGAATTCATGTTTGTGGAGCTGAAAGACTTCATAGGAAATAGGAAATAGCTTGGTCCCCTCAGATTGCAGCAGTGTTAAGGATTCACTCGGGCTGCGATGTGGAGCACGGTTTCGAAATGGCGGATCAATAAAACAGTGCCTTGTTTAGGGTCAGCTCATTTATTCTCGCTGCTGGGACTGGAACCAGTAACATTCTGTTAGCAACTGCTACTTTGTAAGCTAGCCATATCCAGGCCAAAACGGATTTCATGCACTGCAACTTGCCACTGTTTCAAAAGGCTAGGCTTCCCAAAACTCCCTAGGTCTTTTCTTCAACATCTTCTACTCTCACTCTCTATTTCTCTACCCTCATTGGGGTGTTGGGTGTTTTCCAGGATAGAGTCTGCAACCCCCCCCCCCCCCATCTCTCTCCCTCCCCCTCCTCATGTCACTTCCTCACGCTCTCGTAGAATGAGTTTCCTCTTTCAGGCTTCTCTCAGCGCACAGCTTATATCGAGACCCTTACTCTGGTCTTTGTGCTGGCAGAGCCCATGCTCAAGACTGAGTGTGGTGTGTCTGTGTGCGTAAGCATGTGTGTGTGTGTGTGAGCGCAGGAAAGCTGCTATTTATTCAAGGGTGTGCTTCTACTTGGCTTTGTGCTATTTTTCAGTCTTGAAGTTTTCTGGCAGGCCACCTAGCCCCAAAGGCCCAAGAGTACATTCACTGTACCCCCACACAGACTAAAGTAGCCCTCCTCTGTTAGAACCAATGCATGGCCTTGCGGTTTCAAGGCAGCCTTGGCAGGAGGGAGGCTTATTTTATGTGAGAAACACATAGGCTGAGCAACTGGTACTACTGCACACCATTTCCATTCGTGTTCAGTTTCATGTCTTTCCTGTCAGAAGAAATCAAATAACATTGCATTTGTCACATGCTTCGTAAACAACAGGTGTAGACTACCAATGAAACTTACTGGCAATGCAGAGAGAAAGAAAATAGTGAAAACAATAGAAAAACAAAACACTTAATAATAATTACACAAAGGATGAAGGGGTAGAAACAAGGCAAAGTTAGCATCACCATGTCCAATATAGACACAGCTTTTCTAGGACTGTCCCTCCTCTCTGTTCAGGCCTGACCTAAACAACAATACAGAGTGTATTGGAACAGAAATAAGTCCTAGAATAAACAGATAAAGCTTGTGACTTCTACATATATGTGGACGCTGCCATGATTACGTATAGTCCTGAATTAATCATGAATAATGATGAGTGAGAAGTTAGACGCACGAATATCAGACCTCCCCAAAAAGACCCCTCCCCCCCGGTGTTTTAGCGATATGAGATTTGAGATTTTCTGATTCATCATTATTCACAATTAATTCAGGACTGTCCGTAATCATGGTAGCATCCACATTAATGCAGAAGTGTGTAGAAACATATTCTATTCTTATTTACAATAAAAGTGACTCCAACATTCAACTACATTATGTACCATTCATTTCTATTGGGCGCAAAATAATCTGAAACGCAACCAGAACAAACAGAGTCACAAGCTTGATGTAATCACTGAGTGCTAGGGATATAAAACTTTGACTGCTTTAATACACATAAAGGATTTTGTCCCAATACCTTTTGTCCCCTATGTACAAAAAGTGCTGTTATTTCTAAACGGTTCACCTGATATGGATGAAAATACCCTCAAATAAAAGCTGACAGTCAGCACTTTAACCTACACAGTAATGTATAATTTCAATAGAGAGCCACAACAACAATGTGTCCCTGTCCCAATACTTTTGGAGCTCACTGTATATGTGCTGTGTTAGAAGCAATTATTGGTACCATGATTATCTTCGGAAATGTTTCAGTTACACAAAGAATGACAACAAAGACCACCATTTTCCCATTCATTATCATGGGGATCCCATTTTTCCCCTGGAACTAAGTAGCCTTCCTTATACTTGATATGTTGTTCACTGGCCAATTAAGGTCCAATGGCACTAAAGATGCATCAATCATTACACGGTAACCAGTCTGTATTTAGATACAGGGCTCTGGTCTGAGTGGGTCATAGGCATATGAAGAGATAATCTAACCTCTTCACCAAATGATTTGCCTACGCCATGGACTTTCTTAGACATTTTATTAGACATTTCTTAGACAATGTCATTTTTTTTGACTTAGAGACATCAACTTTCACATACCTGTGCTAGGTAGTTAGCGTTAGCTAGCGCTAGTCGGTTGTATGTGCTCCAAAGCTCTCCTTTGAATGGTAAACCACCATGGGTCCATCAATTTTATTTCCATGACTGATCAAAACTTCTTTTCTCATGGCTCTGAGCAGGCATATAGTGAGCAATATACTTGGAATATCAAAATGCAATAGTGGTAAATATATAATTGCAATACATATAGTATTGGCACCTACAGTTGAAGTCGGAAGTTTACATACACTTAGCTTGGAGTCATTAAAACTATTTTTTCAACCACTCCACAAATTTCTTGTTAACAAACTATAGTTTTGGCAAGTCGGTTAGGACATCTACTTTGTGCATGACACAAGTAATTTTTCCAACAATTGTTTACAATTGTTTACAGATTATTTCACTTATAATTCAATACATCACAATTCCAATCACAATTTCCACATTCATGTGTTCAAACAATAGTACAAAAGTATTAAAAAGTATAAACACCATGGGACCATGCAGCAGTCATACCGCGTTCCGTCTCCTAGAGATGAACGTACTTTGGTGCGAAAAGTGCAAATCAATCCCAGAACAACAGCAAAGTACCTTGTGAAGATGCTGGAGGAAACAGATACAAAAGGATCTATATCCACAGTAAAACCAGGTCTACATCGACATAACCTGAATGGCCGCTCAGCAAGGAAGAAGCCACTGCTCCAAAACCACCATTAAAAAGCCAGACTACGGTTTGCAACTGCACATGGGGACAAAGATCGTACTTTTTGGAGAAATGTCCTCTGGTCTGATGAAACAAAATTGAACTGTTTGGCCATAATGACCATTGATATGTTTGGAGGAAAAAGGGGGAGGCTTGCAAGCCGAACAACACCATCCCAACCATGAAGCACAGGGGTGGCAGCTTTGCTGCAGGAGGGACTGGTGCACTTCACAAAATAGATGGCATCATGAGGCAGGAAAAGTATGTGGATATATTGAAGCAACATCTCAAGACATCAGTCAGGAAGTTAAAGCTTGGTCGCAAATGGGTCTTCCAAATGGACAATGACCCCAAGCATACTTCCAAAGTTGTTTCAAAATGGCTTAAGGACAACAAAGTCAATGTATTGGAGTGGCCATCACAAAGCCCTGACCTCAATCCTATAGAAAATGTGTGGGCAGAACTGAAAAAGCGTGTGTGAGCAAGGAGGCCTACCGACCTGACTCAGTTACACCAGGTCTGTTAGGAGGAATGGGCCAAAATTCACCCAACTTATTGTGGGAGCTTGTGGAAGGCTACCTGAAACGTTTGACCCAAGTTCAACAACTTAAAGGCAATGCTACCAAATATTAATTGAGTGTATGTAAACTTCTGATCCACTGGGAATGTGATGAAAGAAATAAAATCTGAAATAAATCATTCGCTCTACTATTATTCCGACATTTCACATTCTTAAAATAAAGTGGTGATCCAAACTGACCTAATACAGGGAATTCTTACTAGGATTAAATGTCAGGAAATGTGAAAAACTGAGTTTAAATGTATTTGGCTGAGGTGCATGTAAACTTCTGACTTCAACTATAAGTATCGTGATCATATCGTATAGTGCGGTCCCTGGCAATTCCCATCCCTATCATCTAGTGACCAGCCACTGTGTCTCACTGACAATATTTTCAAATCGCTACAAATTCATACAGTAGCCTGGATAACAGCATGAACCCAAAATACTGGGCAACAGTCATGGCAGTTGTGCACATGGCGTGGATGCCCACTCTCACTGGTCTGAGTGTTCCAGTGCCTTCCAGGGGATTACGGCCAGCCTACAACCCTAACCCTCTGCCCCCTAATCTGGCTCTCATCTCTGTCTGCCTAGGCCCATGTTTATTTGGGTGAGGAGCCCTTCAACCGGATAGCAATCATTCTGACAATGCTAGCTATCGCTAGCAGGCTGTGTTCACTTAAACAAGACCAATCTGTAGTTGCTACATACATTTTTGGACTTTAAAATGAATTATATTTACCCATTGATTCTTGAAGAATATAAAGTACCCTTTCAAAACCCAAAATATAAAGCTGTTTCACTCCAATGTTTGTTAAAATTTACTTTGTTAACTAACATAATATAGCCTCAAAACATGGTTAAAACTATAATTTTGTTATCGTGTATTGTCAGTCTTTGCATCCATAGCTCTTTCTATGAATTTGAATGGTTCTCCAGCCGTATCTTTTTACCGAAACAGGGTCAGAAAGAACGCTTTGTTATTGTTTCAACTGCTGATTTCTGCTTTAAAGATGTGGGCTGCGTCTCAGTCATGGCAAGTGGTTTCCTTTCTTTGTCTCCTGTTGTCCCATCCACAGAGATGTGGAACCGGACTGTTGAAGGTAAGCTTTCCGGATGCACCGTCTCTGTATATTTTTCACCAAACTAGTCTTTATTTTTTTAGATCAGTGTGAAGGAAGGAAAGGACGTTGAGGAAAGGAAGCTTTGTTCCGCTGGCTGTTGAGATGTGTACATTGACTGTGGTGCTGCGCCATTGGATGACTCTGTGGTATTGTCTTCCTATGGCTGTTGCCGTTTTTGTAGGGTGGGCGCTCCTCCGGGTGTGAGTGTGATGTGCTGCCCCTGGCCTCAGTTCACACAGTCTCTCTGTGTTTGTCAGGCGGAAGGGAAAAAAGAAAGAGGGATGTTTTCCACTGTGCTGTGGAGCTGTATCCCACTCTGTCTTTAGTTCCAGGGAGAGAGAGAGAGAGAGAGAGAGAGAGAGAGAGAGAGAGAGAGAGAGAGAGAGAGATGGAACTCAGCTCCTCCACTCTGTTTCTCCCCTCCTCCACTCTGGCCTTTGTATTTCTTGTCTTCGCCTGCCCTCTAAAGGCCAGAGGGCTTCGCACTGTGTGTGTGTGTAGCAGTCAGACTGAGTCTGGCTGGTGCAGGCAGCAGTAGTGTTCATGAGGTGTGTGAATTCACGAGTCTGAGCAGGGCTACTCACACACAGGGCACAGTGTAATTACCCCTGCTCACATTTAATCCCTCAGGAGTTTTATGTATCGCCAGGGCAGCATATCTGACACATTGGGCCAATACCTGGACTGACTTCAGTCGCTCTCCTTGATACGGGAGCCAATATCATACCAAGCCACTCTCACAACACTCTTAGTGTGTGTGTGTGTGTGTGTGTGTGTGTGTGTGTGTGTGTGTGTGTGTGTGTGTGTGTGTGTGTGTGTATATGTGTGTATATGTGTAGGTTTGTGTGTGTGTAGGTAGGTGTGTGTGTGTAGGTTTGTGTGTGTGTATGTAGATTTGTGTGTGTGAATGTGTAGGTGTGTGTTTGTGTGTGTGTAGGTAGGTGTGTGTGTCTTTAGGTGTGTGTGTAGGTGTTTGTGCAAGTGTGTGTAGGTCAGTGTGTAGGTGTGTGTGTGTGTGTGTGTGTGTGTGTGTGTGTGTGTGTGTGTGTGTGTGTGTGTGTGTGTGTGTGTGTGTGTGTGTGTGTGTGTGTGTGTGTGTGTGTGTGTGTGTGTGTGTGTGTGTGTGTGTGTGTGTGTGTGTGTGTGTGTGTGTGTGTGTGTGTGTGTGTGTGTGTGTGTGTGTGTGTGTGGGTGTGAAGTAAAGCACTGGCTGGTGTGTATTTCATTGTGAATAATAAGCAGCGGCTGATTCCATTGTCCTGGGACAGAGAGAGAACCACTGCTGTGTGCATTCATCAAGTTCTACTGGCAACTGCACAGGAAGAGAGAGAGAGACAAAGAGACAGACAGACATTCTGATAGAGAGAGAGAGTAGGAGTGAGAGAGCGAGAGAGAGGTAGCTGGGCAGACAGGGTGTGAGCAAGCGTGTGCATGTCCCCTCCCTTGTAAATGTGAGGAGAAGGGTGGGGTGAAGAGAGGCAGGGATAGAGAGACAGCCAGAGACAGACAGACAGGCCCCTGCTGCACCCTCCCCACTCTCTCTGCCTCTGTCACCCCCCAGGTTGGGGCCTGTCTGTCAGGCAGTTTGACATGACAGCGGGCAGCAGGCAGGGACCACGTCAAGCCAGCCTCACCCAGCCTGACGCCTCACTCACAGCTGATGGCTCTGATTTTGGCCCAGGCCTCTTTTGCACAGAGAGGGTGGGGAGGAGAGCAGTCAGCTCAGAAAGAGGTAGGGGAAGGAGGGGTGAGGGCTCACAGAGAGGGGGAGCAGAACAGCGGTGGCATCTATGCCCATCACACCCATCTGTATGTTTTGCATTTGGTTTCCTAGTATTTTAGGGGAGGCCCATATAATGCTTTAACAGAAAATACACAGTCATGGATGAAGGTGCACGTGTTTTTATTCTGTGGTTTTTGCACACACATCATGGAACATTGAAGGCAACTTCAGATGAACCTGAATTCTGTTGATTGAAAAGAGAAATTCTTATTTTTGGAGAATAGTCCCAAAAAGCACTTTAGAACATGTCCTTCTGCCATTGAAATATCATTTGACGGTGTGAAATACTCTCCTGAAAGGCACATACGGAGCACAACCCAAGGCTGGAGCCTCCACTGAAAGCTACAGCTATTGTGAACAAAAATACGATATATACTGAACAAAAATAAATTCAACATGCAACAATTTCAAAGAGTTATAGCTTATATAAGGAAATCAGTCAATTGAAATACACTCACTACCTTTCAAAAGTTTGGAGTCACTTCGAAATGTCCATGTCTTTGAAAGAAAAGCAAATTTTTTGGTCCGTTAAAACATCAAATTGATCAAAAATACAGTGTAGACATTGTTAATGTTGTAAATGACTATTGCAGCTGGAAATGGCAGATGTCTTATGGAATATCTACACAGTAGATATGGAATGGCTATGGATATGTTGACGATGAGACTGGTGTTTTGCGGGTACTATTTAATGAAGCTGCCAATTGAGGACTTGCGAGGTGTCTGTTCCTCAAACTAGACACTCTAATGTACTTGTCCTCTTGTTCAGTTCTGCACCGGGGCCTCTCACTCATCTTTCTATTCTGGTTAGAGCCAATTTGCACTGTTCTGTGAAGGGAGTAGTACACCGTTGTTCAAGATCTTCAGTTGGAATAATGTGGAAAACGCCATTGTACAAGTCGATCCTGGGCATCCCAAAATTGCTCAATGGGTGACATGTCTGGATAGTATCTAGGCCAGGGAAAAACTGGGACATTTTCAGCTTCCAGGAATTGTGTACAGATCCTTACGACATGGAGCCGTGCATTATCATGCTGAAACATGAGGATATGGCGGAAGATGAATGGCACGACAATGGACCTCAGGATCTTGTCATGGTTTCTCTGTGCATTCAATGTAATTGTGTTCGTTGTCCGTTACCTCATGCCTGCCCAAACCTCACCGCCACCACGGTCACTCTGTTCACAACTTTGACCCCAGCAAACCGCTCGCCCACGCGACGCAATCAACGTGGTCTGCGGTTGTGCGGCCATTTGGACATATTTCAAATTCTCTAAAACAACATTGGAGGCGGCTTATGGTAGAGAAAGGAACATTCAATTATTTGTCAAAACTTGAGACATCTGTGACATTGGGTTGTGTGACAAAACTGCACATTTTAGAGTGTCCTTTTATTATTCCCAGCAAGAGGTACACCTGTGTAATGATCGTGCTGTTTAATCAGCTTTTGATATGTCATACCTGTCAGGTGGAAGTATTATCTTGACAAATGAGAAACGCTCACTAACAGGGATGTAAATAAATTTGTGCCCAAAATTTGAGATAAGCTTTTTGGGCGTATGGGGTTTCTGGGATCTTTTATTTCAGCTCATGAAATATGAGACCAACACTTTACATGTATTTATTTTATTTTTATTTCATCCTTATTTAACCAGGTAGGCCAGCTGAGAACAAGTTCTCATTTACAACTGTGACCTGGCCAAGATAAAGCAAAGCAGTGCGACTAACTACAACACACTACAACACAAAACTACAACACAGAGTTACACATAAACAAACGTACAATAGAAAACATCTATGTACAGTGTGTGCAAATGTAGAAGAGTAGGAAGGTAAGGCAATAAATAGGCCATAGAGGTGAAATAATTACAATTTAGCATTAACACTGGACAACTCCATCTCCAACTTGATAGACCCAGTGAACACTGTGAATGCTTCCCGTCAAGCGCTTGCCTGATCCTGACATGGGTGAACTGCAACTTAACATGGGCCTGATGTCAAGACCAAATCAACTTGGAGTAGTTGGCTATTACTACCTGCTATGTGTGAAGATCTCTTCGCACCTCGCCCACTCTGTCTCTAGCAGTCTCTCTCGCTCTCTCTCTCTCTCTTACTGTCTCTATCTCTCTCTAGCAGTCTCTCTCTCTAACTGTCTCCCTCTCTCTCTAGCAGTCTCTCTCGCTCTCTCTCTCTCTCTTACTGTCTCTATCTCTCTCTAGCAGTCTCTCTCTCTAACTGTCTCCCTCTCTCTCTAGCGGTCTCTCTCGCTCTCTCTCTCTCTCTTACTGTCTCTATTTCTCTCTAGCAGTCTCTCTCTCTAACTGTCTCCCTCTCTCTCTAGCAGTCTCTCTCTCGAGCAGTCTCTCTCACTCTAGCAATCTCTTTCTCTCTCTAACTGTCTCTCTCTCTAGCAGTCTCTCTCTCTCTAGCAGTCTCTCTCTCTCTAGCAGTCTCTCTCTCCCCCTCTCTTGAGTGGCTTTGATCAAATCCCTTACTTCCTCAACTGCTGCTTCATGGCTGACCTCTGCATTGTACATTTTCCTGCTAATGTAAAAGTTTATGTAGATTAACGCGACAATTTATGCAGATTGAGTTTTTCCCACTCGAGCTTGAAGCACTAAAAGGTAGATGAGCGCTGACCCTGTGGTACCTGAGCCATGCGCATGGCCTTCCCTATTCCTCAGAGCGCCATAACTGCCTAGTTGTACTCAAGAGGGAAAAAGAAACGCTTCATAATTCTCAAGTTCCTTTCTTTACACAAGTCATGATGGCCGCCTTAAAAGGGGAATACCTCCACAAAGTTCCACTGTAAGTACGTAGTTATTTAGCATGAGAATATGGAGGTATGTAGATGTGTATGTACTATATGTGACAGAGAATATGTGAGAAAGAGAGGATGTATGTATTTATTTTAATACCTGCAAATAGCAAATCAACAACTTAGACTTGATCTTGCTGAATGCCAACTTGCACTCGTAAGGTAAAGAACAACATCAGCCATGTTAAATCGTAGGATCAAAGTGGAATGCCCCTTTATAGTCTTTAAAATCTGATGCCGTCTCCGCACAAGCAGCACACACCCAACAACAAGGACAATTTTTCTTCCTTGACACGTCATGTTTCACAAGCCTCAAAGAGTGTCTGTCAAACAGAAACCGGTGCCTGGCTGTCTGTCGGCAAGCTTTCAGGCTCTGTGGCGAATCGTCAGAGAGCCATAAACTAGCTCACAAGTGGCAGGAACATTGCGGAGGTTGAGCAGTCAAGTGCCATCAAGCACAGTTTGCCATAAAAATTGGATATCTAAAAGCAAACAAAGAGCTCACACTTGACTCGGCCTGCTCCACATTGGCCATGTGTACGTGGGCCTGCTGCTGGAAATTGCTTTTATTCTGAACACACACAGAGAAGGGAAGAGGTAGAAGTAATATAACACATCCCCCTACTACACACAGTTAGCTGGCTTAATATAAATGTGTATGTGTGTTATGTACAGTCCTACTGATGAAGGATCAATATGGGTCAAAGCAAATCAGTCTTGTGTTCGAAACAGTACTAATCTTATGCCGAGATGCTAGATGGTATAATGCCATGAGCCGTTTGTGGATTGGACAGCTCTAACACAGTTCCACCTCCGACGCTGCCAAAACAACCATGTTGAGGATGTCAGCTAAAGCGGATCTGATTTAATTACAGCCCTTAATGTACTCTAGCCTCCATTATTTTTTCATCCAGCCCTTCCCAATGACTCCATCCAGCCCTTCCCAATCAGTTTGATTAATCTGCACTGACACAGTCTAATGTGTTACATAAGCACATGTAACCCTAAACCTCTATCAGGTCACTATCGCACGAGATTCCCCGAACACAATGTGACCAGTGAGTCAGCCAGTTAATTGTGTCAACACAATTAGTGAAGTGCGTTATATTCCCTGGCTGGCACTGTGGCCCAATGGGTAAACAGCTGTTCTCTTCTCTCTCTCTCTGTGTGTGTGTGTGTGTATGTGCATCCACTATTTATATCTGTTGCAGTATCCTCCCATTGGCCCCCATGTTGTCTCTCTTCCACATTATTTCATAATTATGTTGCTTAAATTGGCTGCCCAACGGTGTATCATCGTATGTCATATGATCGCTGATGCTCGGCTGAACGCTGGGGGACGTGTTAACCTCCCTCCACTTCTCAGGTCCAAATCACACATTTATGACAAGTATGTTGCAATGTATTAATGTAGTACGTTTGTTTTCAATTGATTCTCTATAACCTACTGTCATAAGAATGTATTCTTCAAGATTGTTTTGATCACGTGAACTGGGATATATTCTGGGTTGCCTCAGAGAAACAATAATGTATACACTGACTCAATGACTGGAAGTGCATCAGGGAAGTTGTTACCACTGTGACAATAACAACATATCCAAACCAAAAAATCTGGATGGATGGCAGCATTTGCAAAACAAAGCGCAAACCACCACATTTAACCACGGCAATGTCACTGTGAACAGGGACGAGCACAAACAGTCCAGCTGTAAGGCAATCAAACAATCAGTGGAGAGACAAACTCATCTCATATGTATATGTATATACTGTAACCTATATCATCTACTGCATCTTTATGTAATACATGTATCACTAGCCACTTTAAACTATGCCACTTTGTTTACATACCCTACATTACTCATCTCATATGTATATATTGTACTCGATACCATCTACTGCATCTTGCCTATGCCGTTCTGTACCATCACTCATTCATATATCTTTATGTACATGTTCTTTATCCCTTTACACTTGTGTGTATAAGGTAGTAGTTTTGGAATTGTTAGGTTAGATTACTCGTTTGTTATTACTGCATTGTCGGAACTAGATGCACAAGTATTTCGCTACACTCGCATTAACATCTGCTAACCATGTGTATGTGACAAATACATTTGCTTGGCCCTTAAGACCCTTAAGAAACTTTTACAGATGCACAATTGAGAGCATCCTGTCGGGCTGTATCACCACCTGCTACGGCAACTGCACTGCCCACAAAGGCAGGGCTCTCCAGAGGGTGATGTCATCTGTCCAATGCATCACCGGGGGCACACTCTGTGCCCTCAAGGACACCTACAGCACCCGATGTCACAGGAAGGCCAAAAACATCAAGGACATCAACCACCCGAGCCACAGCCTGTTCACCCTGCTATCATCCAGATGGCGAGGTCAGTACAGATGCATCAACGCTGGGACCAAGAGATTGAAAAACAGCTTATATCTCATGGCCATCAGACTGTTAAATAGCCATCACTTGCATCACCTTACAGGGTGCTGCCCTAGATACATAGACATGGAATCACTGGTCACTTTAATAATGTTTACATACTGCTTTACTCATTTCATATATATATACTGTATTATATTCTACTGTATTTTAGTCAATGCCACTCCGACATTGCTCGTCCTAATATTTTGATATATCTTAATTCCATTGTTTTACTTTTAGATTTGTGTGTATTGTTATGTAGTGTTCAATATTACTGCATTGTTATGTAGTGTTCAATATTACTGCATTGTTATGTAGTGTTCAATATTACTGCATTGTTATGTAGTGTTCAATATTACTGCATTGTTATGTAGTGTTCAATATTACTGCATTGTTATGTAGTGTTCAATATTACTGCATTGTTATGTAGTGTTCAATATTACTGCATTGTTATGTAGTGTTCAATATTACTGCATTGTTATGTAGTGTTCAATATTACTGCATTGTTATGTATTGTTCAATATTACTGCATTGTTATGTAGTGTTCAATATTACTGCATTGTTATGTAGTGTTCAATATTACTGCATTGTTATGTAGTGTTCAATATTACTGCATTGTTATGTAGTGTTCAATATTACTGCATTGTTATGTAGTGTTCAATATTACTGCATTGTTATGTAGTGTTCAATATTACTGCATTGTTATGTAGTGTTCAATATTACTGCATTGTTATGTAGTGTTCAATATTACTGCACTGCTACGCCCGCGATAACATCTGCAAAATATGTGTACGCGACCAATAAAATTAGATTTGATTTAAGATGCCATGAACATGGTATTAATAGCAAAAATAGAAACATCCAAAATATTAAAATGGTAAGGAATGCAGGGTTAAAGTGGAAATAAAGTGATCTTGTTGGGGTCAAGGTGAAAGGTGACCTCCCTCTGTCTCTGTCCGTCTGTCCTGCAGGATCTGCTGCAGCAGAAAGATGGCCATGGCCGGACTGCACTGGAGCTGGTTTCAAATGCCATGCTGAGGGAGGAGCTTTGATGCAGCGCCCTGACTGGAGAAGTGGCCCTGGAGGCAATGAGGTCAGGGGCCTGCCCTTCCTGGAGGCCTGCTCCTGCCTGCTGACCCATTTGCTCTTCAACCCCCCTACTTCCTCCTCCTCCTCTAGAACGTGCCCTGGGATGAATCCCGGCCCACATGTCAAACTGATTGTGTCATTCATAGTCTGTTTCAGGGGCCATTTTGTTTTCGATTATATTTCTTCTTACTCTTTTTTTAGCAATTTTTCACACTTGTTCATGTTATTTTGTGTTATGTCAGCAGTGTTTTTATAGATTATGTATAAATACACTGCTCAAGAAAATAAAGGGAACACTAAAATAACACATCCTTGATCTGAATGAGTAAAATATTTTTATTAAATACTTTTTTATTTACATAGTTGAATGTGCTGACAACAAAATCACACAAAAACAATGGAAATCAAATTTATCAACCCATGGAGGTCTGGATTTGGAGTCACACTCAAAATTAATGTGGAATTACCACACTACAGGCTGATCCAACTTCGATGTAATGTCCTTAAAACAAGTCAAAATGAGGCTCAGTAGTATGTGTATGACCTCCCTACAACGCCTGGGCATGCTCCTGATGAGGTGGCGGATGGTCTTCTGAGGGATCTCCTCCCAGACCTGGACTAAAGCATCCGCCAACTCCTGGACAGTCTGTGGTGCAACGTGGCGTTGGTGGATGGAGCGAGACATAATGTCCCAGATGTGCTCAATTGGATTCAGGTCTGGGGAACGGGTGGGCCAGTCTATAGCATCAATGCCTTCCTCTTGCAGGAACTGCTGACACACTCCAGCCACATGAGGTCGAGCATTGTCTTGCATTAGGAGGAACCCAGGGCCAACCACGCCAACATATGGTCTCACAGGGGGTCTGAGGATATCATCTCAGTACCTAATGGCAGTCAGGCTACCTCTGGCGAGCACATGGAGGGCTGTTGCGTGCCCCCAAAGAAATGCCACCTCACACCATGAATGACCCACCGCCAAACCGGTCATGCTGGAGGATGTTGCAGGCAGCAGAACGTTCTCCACGGCGTCTCCAGACTGTCACATCTGTCACATGTGCTCAGTGTGAACCTGCTTTCATCTGTGAAGAGCACAGGGCGCCAGTGGCGAATTTTCCAATCTTGGTGTTCTCTGGCAAATGCCAAACGTCCTGCACGGTGTTGGGCTGTAAGCACAACCCCCAACTGTGGACGTCGGGCCCTCATACCACCCTCATGGAGTCTGTTTCGGACCGTTTGAGCAGACACATGCACATTTGTGGCCTGCTGGAGGTCATTTTGCAGGGCTCTGGCAGTGCTCCTTCTGCTCCTCCTTGCACAAAGGTAGAGGTAGTGGTCCTGCTGCTGAGTTGTGGCCCTCCTACGGCCTCCTCCACGTCTTCTGATGTACTGGTCTGTCTCCTGGTAGTGCCTCCATGCTCTGGACACTACACTGACAGACACAGCAAACCTTCTTGCCACAGCTCGCATTGAAGTGCCATCCTGGATGATCTGCACTACCTGAGCCACTTGTGTGGCTTGTAGATTCCGTCTCATACTACCACTAGAGTGAAAGCACCGCCAGCATTCAAAAGTGACCAAAACATCAGCCAGGAAGTATAGGAACTGAGAAGTGGTCTGTAGTCACCACCTGCAGAACCACTCCTTTATTGGGGGTCTTGCTAAATGCCTATAATTTCCACCTGTTGTCTATTCCATTTGCACAACAGCATGTACAATTCATTGTCAATCAGTGTTGCTTCCTAAGTGGACAGTTTGATTTCACAGAAGTGTGATTGACTTGGAGTTACATTATGTTGTTTAAGTGTTCCCTTTATTTTTTTGAGCAGTGTATATTTTGTATTGGGAATTGGTGCAATATGTTATGTTAAGATAATTAAGATAATTAGGTACTATTACAAATGTATGTGTGAATTGGAAATGTGTTTTTTGCATATCCCACTCACCCCGAGACACCCTCCGAGACTGGGGTCAGAGCCAGGCATCAGCCATCGATAATTCAATTCACAGCCGCTGCACAACTTCCCCACCTGAATGTAACCAAGGGCTATGTAGATAGGTAGGTTTAACCAATTACAGCAGCCTTTTTTAAACTATGGGTTGAAAAGTGGATCATACTGTAGCTATGTAAAAAGTGGCAATTGTTTTTCTGTCTGGGGTGGGATGGGGGGTAATTGTGCTCAGGGGTTTTCCTCATTCAGGCCGAGATTCAATAAAAGGTGTGTCATAGAGCATCGCTCGAAACAACTGCTGACAATGAACATTTAAATGCACCTTGGACTGAATCACAGCCCCAATGGGCAAGTTCAGTTTGCATTCCCCAGTGCCCTGGGTGGTTTGTGATTTCACTTTAGGACCAATGGATTGTTCTAAAATAAGCAGCTCGATGGGAATAAGTAGACCAGAGCCAGCTGTTATAAAACATGTAAATAATAATATATAAATCCTGTCTCTGTAAATGGGTGGTTCCTCTCTCGCGTGATCATACCAGAGATTATGGAGGAACTGTGAGTTCACACGTGAAGCATGTTCAAGTGAGAGGGGGAATGCCAACTTACACAGACCGGAACTGATTCATTTTTTTCAATGAAAAACTGCCTTTATGAGACGACATCATCATACAGCATCTTTGCATGGGCAACGCAAAACTAATCTTGTTCTGAAGGATGCTCCGTTTCAAGTGCTGAACTACTGTGATTGGTTCAATTGAAGCTCAGTGGGCAGAGCTTGGAGTGAAACGTCAGTGTGGAGAGAGTGAGGTGAGAGTCAAATTAAAACACATTTCTTAAGTTGGAGGTGCATGGAGGGCATTACACGCTGGCCACAACCTGCATGGTTGCCAGTTTGAATCCCGTTTGCAACTTTTGTTTTCCAACCATACCCAACATTCTTCACCAACGACATGTTTCTCATCTAACTTTCGACGTTTCGAACTGAACAGAATGAAATATGTGGAAAAATGTATCTGGTGCTCTCCCCCCCTGCTGCCTCATTGAACTAGGCACTAGGATGGGGACCAGAAGGTCCAATGTTCACATCTTGCTGATGCCCGTTCTGTAATAAGGTCTATTTATGTTACCTTTTCGTAGCAAGGAATGCTCACCCTCAAAACCAAACCATCCTTCAACTCTTGTTTGTGACAATGGAGGACATTCGCTAACATCCATGACTAGGGTTGCTATGCAATGGGTGAATCTCAATTGTATTTCCCTGATTTCTTACGGCCTCCCTCCGTGCCTCCTCCTCGAGGCACACTGGAGGAGAAGATCCAAGGGAGGAACCTCATTCTGCTCCAATGTGCTTTTAGAAAAAGATGAAAGGTGGAATCAAGAAAAGACAACTGAGATTCACTCAATGTATTCACTCTCACCTCTTTCCAGAACAGTGTTCTTCGAGTTAGGCTGAGATTCCAGGCCTGGTATTCACAGCTGACTTTGAAAAGGCCTTTGATAAAGTATGTCTGGAATTTATATATAAATGACTGGACTATTTTACATTTTGGAGAATCTCTTATACAATGGGTTAAAGTTATGGTTAATAACTCCAGTTGTAAAATAGTAAATAATGGCTACTCCTCAGAAAGTATTAAATTGTCAAGAGGAGTAAAACAAGGCTGTTCATTATCGGCATATCAATTTATTATGGCCATGTAAATATTAGCTGTTAAAATCAGATCCAGCAATAATATCAAGGGGCTAGAAATCCAAGGTTTAAAAACAAAAGTACCATTGTACACTGACGATTAATGTTCTCTTTTGAATCCGCAATTTAGACACGTGCACACCCTCATAGAGGATAGAGATACTTTTTATAACTTCTCTGGCTCTTAAATAATGCAACTTTTAAATGACTGTGTAGTTTACCAATAAGATGGTCTGACGGTGAAGTGGACATACTCAGTATTTATATCCCGAAAGAAAGAAAATATCTCACTACGATATGTTTTAATAGAAAGTTCGCCAAATTAGATAAGATTTTGCTACCATGGAAAGGACAACACCTGTCTATTTGTGGAAAAATCCCCATGAGTAATTCTTTAGTCATATCCCAGTTGACTTATTTACTTATGGCCCTGCCTACACCTAACAACTTGTTTTTTAAATTACATGAGCTAAATACATTCCACTTTATTTGGAACGGCAAGCCAGACAAAACGGGCATATTTATATAATGAATATGAATTCGGAGGGAAGAAATGGTTAAATATTAAAGCCATGGACCTCTCACTAAAGGCTTCAGTCATACAAAAACTATACTTAAATCCAAATTGGTTCTCTAGCAGATTAGTAAGATTGGCTCACCCCGTGTTCAAGAATGGCCTTTTTTTATTCAGATTACAACCTCTCACTTTTGGTTATTAAAAGGTTTAATTATCTCCAAAATATCGCTATTTTGAAACAAGCAGTAGAAAACTGGTTGCAATTTCAGTTTAATCCACCAGAAAAGACAGAACAAATATTATTACAAATATTATGGTTAAACTCAAATACATGAATTGAAAAACATATATACAGTACCAGTCAAAAGTTTTCGAACACTTACTCATTCAATAGTTTCTCTTTATTTCTACTATTTTCTGCATTGTAGAATAATAGTGAAGACATCAAAACTATGAAATAACACATCATGTAGTAACCAAAAAAGTGTTCATCAAATCAAAATATATCTTATATTTGAGATTCTGCAAAGTAGCCACCCTTTGCCTTGATGTAAGTCTTGCACACACTTGGCATTCTCTCAGCCAGCTTCATGAGGTAATCACCTGAAATGCATTTCAATTAACAGGTGTGCCTTGTTAAAAGTTAATTTGTGGAATTTCATTCCTTCTTAATGCGTTTGAGCCAATCAGTTGTGTTGTGACAAGGTAGGGATGGTATACAGAAAATAGCCCTATTTGGTAAAAGACCAAGTCCATATTATGGCAAGAACAGCTCAAATAAGCAAAGAGAAATGACAGTCCATCATTACTTTAAGACATGAAGGTCAGCCAATGCTGAAAATGTGAACGTTTCTTCAAGTGCAGTCGCAAAAACCATCAAGCACTATGATGAAACTGGCTCTCATGAAGACCGCCACAGGAATGGAAGACCCAGAGTTACTTCTGCTGCAGAGGATAAGATCATTAGAGTTACCAGCCTCAGAAATTGCATCCCAAATAAATGCTTCACTGATTTCAAGTAATAGACATATCTCAACATTGGGCTCCCGAGTGGCACAGCAGTCTAAGTCACTGCATCTAAGTGCAAGAGGTGTCACTACATATACCATGGTTCAAATCCAGGCTGTATCATAACTGGCTGTGATAGGGAGTCCCATGGGTTCACAATTGGCCCAGTGTTGTATGGGTTTGGCTGGTGTAGGCTGTCATTGTAAATAAGAATATGTTCTTAGCTGACTTGCCTAGTTAAATAAAGGTTCAGTTAAAATGAAAAACATCAACTGTTCAGAGGATAATATCATTAGAGTTACCAGTCTCAGAAATTGCATCCCAAATAAATGCTTCACTGAATCAGGCCTTCATGGTTGAATTGCTGCAAAGAAACCACTACTAAATGACACCAAGAAGAAGATACTTTCTTGGGCCAAGAAATATGAGCGATGGACATGAGACCTCTGGAAATCTGTCCTTTGGTCTGATAAATTCAAATTTGAGATTTTTGGTTCCAACCTCAATGTCTTTGTGAGACGCAGAGTAGGTGAACAGATGATCTCCACATGTGTGGTTCTCACCATGAAGCATGGAGGAGGAGGTGTGATGGTGCTTTGCTGGTGACACTGTCTGTGACCGCTGCGCCACACTTAACCAGCATGGCTACCACAGCATTCTGCAGCGATACGCCATCCCATCTGGTTTGCACTTAGTGGGACTATCATTTGTTTTTCAACAGGACAATGACCCAACACACCTCCAGGATGTGTAAGGGCTATTTGACCAAGAAGGAGAGTGCTGCATCAGATGACCTGGCCTCCACAATCACCAAACCTCAACCCAACTAAGATGGATAGGGATGAGTTGGACCGCAGAGTGAAGGAAAAAGCAGCCAACAAGTGCTCAGCATATATGAGAACTCATTCAAGACTGTTGAAAAAGCATTCTAGGTGTAGCTGGTTGAGAGAATCCCAAGAGTGTGAAAAGCTGTCATCAAGGCAAAGGGTGTATACTTTAAAGAATCTAAAATATATTTTGATTTGTTTAACACTTTTTTGGTTACTATTATTCTACAATGTAGAAAATAGTAAAAATAAAGAAAGACCCTTGAATGAGTAGGTGTGTCAAAACATTTGACTGGTACTGTATATATTATGGGAGATTGGAAATCATGCAGACAATTAAATAGATAGAAGCCACAAGCTATATACAATATTAAAGCTGATCTACCCCCTAAAGAAAAATAAATTAAAAATAAAAGGAATCAAAATACAATTGAGATTCACTCCATCTATTCACTCTAACCCCTTTCCAAAACCCTGTTCTTCAAGTTAGGCCAGGATTCAATCGAACCGCATGTTGTCATTAATGCTGCTTTCAAAGGCAATGTTCCCGAGCTAGCGAAGATCTCACTCACTAGTGAACAATGTTGACTTAATCGGAAATTACTTTAAAAGCTGCACTGTTGACAACCACTGGTCGGATTACATTGTCCTAGCAACACCAGGGATTTGGTTTTGATTTATACTTAACGAAATATAAAACGCAACATGTAAAGTGTTGGTCCCATGTTTCATGAGCTGAAATAAAAGATCACAGAAATGTTCCATACGCACAAAAAGCGTATTTCTCAAAGTTTGTGCACAAATTTGCTTACATCCCTGTTAGTGAACATTTCTCCTTTGCGAGGATAATTAATCCACCTGACAGGTGTGGCATATCAATAAATTGATTAAGCAGCATGATCATTTCACAGGTGCACCTTGTGCTGGGGACAATAAAAGGCTACTCTAAAATGTGCAGTTTTATCACACAACACAATGCCACAGATGTCTCAAATTTTGAGGGAGCATGCAATTGGCATGCTGACTGAAGGAATGTCCACCAGAGCTGTTACCAGAAAATGTAATGTTCATTTCTCTACCATAAGCCACCTCCAACCTCATTTGAAAGATGTTGTCAGTATGTCCAACTGCTCTCGCAGCCGAGACCACGTGTAACCACGCCAGCCAAGGAACTCCACATCCAGCTTCTTCACCTGCGGGAACACCTGAGACCATCCACCCGGACAGTTGAAAATGAAAAGGAGGAGAATTTACTGTATGTCTGTAATAAAGCCCTTTGTGGGGGGAAACTCATTCTGATTGGCTGGGTCTGGCTCCCCAGTAGATGGGCCTGGCTCCGAAGTGGGTGGGCCTATGCCCTCCCAGGCCTACCCATGGTTGCGCCCCTGCCCAGTCATGTGAAATTCATAGATTATGGTGCTAGCTAGGGTTGACCACAACTCACAAGGACCAGGAATAGAAAATCACAGTACAACCACTCAAGAGGCAGGTTCAAGGCTCTGTCAGAGCATATAACTTACTCAAACTGAAACAAAGGCCTTCCTTCAAACATAAAGGTCCATGGAGCTTGGAGAGTCTTCAGCAGTTCCTGCTGCTCTCCATGTGGCAAATCCACAAAGCGTCTTCTTCTTTGATGGGGTTTAATGGTGGTTGGCATCCAATGTTAATGGTGCATTACCGCCACCAGCTGAACGGGGTATTGAATAAGAAATGTAAAAACCATTGCAGGAAAGGGAGAAAACGACATCATACAAAATACAAAATTAAACATGTCAACTAACAAAACCCATCCCACTTCTTCAATCACATTCCACTCCAAAATACATCAATTCACAGACTCAGGGGCCTGTGAAGGTGGAACATTCACCGACAGGATTTCTTGCACTGCCTCAGCTGTGAAATCATGAAGACCCTTACCCATGCCACCTCCTTCTCCTCCACCGTTGCAGCATTTCACTTCTTCTGGCAAACAAGACTCTTCCCTTCTGCACACACTTGACACATAACCAAGTATTTTACATTCATGACACTCAAGGGGCTTTTGCACAAAAGCTTTTAGAGGGTATCTCATGAATCCTACCTTTATACGTATGAGAAGGGAGAGACTCTTAATCAAAGAACAGTAGCATGGATGAAGTGAATTTATTTTCTCCATCCACTATACAGGTCAGTCAACCACTCCATCGTTGTCTTCAGTAATATCCTCTGCCTTTATTTCTTGCTGCACCCCAGAAATAACCCCCTTGATAGTTACCCTGCTATGAATATCCACACAGGAAACATTCCAGACCAATATCTTTTTGAGTCTTAAAACACGCGTCTTCTGCTCTGCACACACACACATTTTTAAATAGACCACTTCTTGTGACTCTCACCGACTCTACACCTTCCTCCAACACAACAGATTTATATATAGTTGCTAGTGGGTCAGGAGTCAAAATAAAGAACACAGCAACAATCTCTCAGCAGTATTACCTACTGGCGCTTTCAGTAGCAGTTCTACCATGCTGTTCTACCATGCTGCTCAACACTTGATTTCAGAGCTCTTGAAAGGGTAACACACTGGGGAAGAAATCTGTTGAACATGCACACATGCACACATGCACACATGCACACATGCACACATGCACACATGCACGGAGACTCAAAGTTCTGTCCTTGCGTTTGGCAGTGGAAACATCTATTGAGGGGTCTGGAGGGGTCCTGTCATGTTTGGTCACGTAGTGTCCTGAGAGAGGCACAGGACAGAGATGGAAGAGCTTCATCTGGGGGCCACGTGGTGTGGTAGCCAGTGGTAATACCCCCCCCCACCCACCTTCCCCCCTCTGGCTGCCCAGGGAACAGCCTAACCCTAACCTAGCCAAACAGACAACGGTGAGGGATGACCTGTTTCCTGAGAGGGGAACATCAATGGAGAGAGTGGCTTATACTGTAGCGTGTGTGTTAGGAGAGATAGAGATTAGAACATGAGAAGTGAGGATGGTGTGTGTCTGTCAGAGAAGAGGAGAGATGGAGAACAAATAACCCTCAGTTCCTTCCTGACCTCTTGTGAGGGGGTAGGTATGTATGTCGTCGTTCATGGGGCTGTGTGGTGTACAGGGGTTTAGATGAAGGGGAATCAGACAGTGGAGACACTCCCAGACTAATAAATGATCTGGTCAGAGGATTCACAGAGGGGGGTAGAAGGGCTCTCTATCCCCCTCTGTGCACGGTGAAACTAAAACACACACAAACTACACATGCTTTAAATCACCCTTCTGTGTCAAATCATACACAGTCATACACATGCCTTTGGCTGGCTATGTTTTGGTCTTCGTGAAGCTCAATGACTCGCTATTTTGGCGATGAATGAAAAACCTTAAAAGATTATACAAAATATTTAATATTTTTCACATTTTTCAAAATAATCTACGTGCATCAGGTGCATTTATATCGTCTTAATAGATGTACATTATTTTCTCATAACTTTCCCTTACTGCCCACCCACCCCAAAATCCCCACCTTTGTCCTCTCGAACCGTTGACCAGTACACGGAAAGTGAAGCTGATGTCACAGGAAACACTGCAGGCAGTACTTGACTTGGACTGAAATGGGTTCCAGTACTCATTTTGGGTTCCGGTACTGTTTATATTTAGGTGCAGGAGCCCCACAATACTTTTGAGCTAATATTCTATAAGAGGAACAGGAGCCCCACAATACTTTTGAGCTAATATTCTATAAGAGGAACAGGAGCCCCACAATACTTTTGAGCTAATATTCTATAAGAGGAACAGGAGCTCCACAATACTTTTGAGCTAATATTCTATAAGAGGAACAGGAGCCCCACAATACTTTTGAGCTAATATTCTATAAGAGGAACAGGAGCCCCACAATACTTTTGAGCTAATATTCTATAAGAGGAACAGGAGCCCCACAATACTTTTGAGCTAATATTCTATAAGAGGAACAGGAGCCCCACAATACTTTTGAGCTAATATTCTATAAGAGGAACAGGAGCTCCACAATACTTTTGAGCTAATATTCTATAAGAGGAACAGGAGCTCCACAATACTTTTGAGCTAATATTCTATAAGAGGAACAGGAGCTCAAGCAGCAGAAACTATGAGGTGCCAGTCCTCAGCTCCGGTGACTTCCTGCCCAAGTCAAGCACAGTCTGCAGGTAAAAAGACCTCAGAGAAAAATGACAAGCATACAGCTACACAAGATCATCAACATAAGACCATTAACAAGCATACAGTCAAAAATACTTGAAACCATAAATGAACACGGCCTACTATGTACATCATTCAAAAACAAAGTCAAGGTTAAAAAAATGGGTGCAGATGAAAGTGCATTTTTCCTTTATGTCTGTCAGATACATTCTCTGTCTCATCAAAACAAAATCACTTTTAACTGCTTTTAAACACAGCCAATGCAGTTTTATAAAACTCAGAGCATTTGGATGCAAGACCACACATAATATACCACCACAATTACTGTAAATTATAGCTACCACATACAGAGGTACACACATACATATTCAGGTTTACAAAATGTCCCCTTCAGGCAGTACAAAAAGACACAAAAGAGTATTTTGGTGAGGATGATATTAATCGTATGTCTAGGTCTAGTTCTCCATGGAGCATGTTATTGTCTTTCAAGTGCATTCCTCAAAACAAACTAAATCAATGGCCTTCCAAGTGACAGATCTACGCTTGCTGTAGTTTAAGGGATGGAGAGGGAGACGTGGATATGGAGGAATGGAAGGCTTCTCAGATGTAGCCTATGCTGTGATCTTTCAAGAGATGCTCTAGGAGAGACCCAGGAGACTTTCCTTTCAGACAGGGCTGTGACCCCAACCACTGACGAATGAGAGGGAGAGAGAGAGGGATGATGGGGGGATTTGGTAAAAAGGGTGCACGCACAGACACGCGCACACAAACACACACCCCCCTGCCGTTTCTGGCCCAAGTCCCCTAAGCGTCTTGTCTTGTCACAGCGGCTGGCAGGCTGGCTGGCTGGCTGGCTGGTTGGCTGCTCATCTAGCTCACCCTTCAAGTTCAAACTCAGATCCACATCCATCTCCTCTGCCAGAGGAGGCCGACAACCAACAACCGACAAGGGTGGCAGGAAACCTAGCAGTTAGAGCTTTGGTTCAAATACTTGAGACATCAAGGTGAGAAATCTGTCGATGTGTCCTTGAGCAAGGCACCTCACCCTAATTTGTTCCGGGGACAGCGTAATACCATGTCTGACCCTGTAAAACAACATATTTCACTGCACCTATCAGGTGCATGTGACAATAAAACACCTATTTTCTTATTGATTTTACTCTGGAGCTACATGCACACACACACACACAGCATATATACACACACAGCATTTACACACACAACATTTACACATATCATTTATACACATAATTTACACACAGCATATACACACAGCATATACACACAGCATATACACACACATAATTTACACACATCATATACACACAGCATATACACACACATACACACAGCATGTACAAACACAGCATTTACACACACATGTACACACACATCATTTAAATACACAACATTTACACAGAGCGTATACACACAGTATTTACACACACATCATGTACACACATATCATATACACACACAGCATTTACACACAGTATTTAAACCCACAGCATGTACACACACAGCCTATGCACACACAGCATTTATACACACATATACACACACAGCATTTACACACAACATTTAGACACACAGCATGTACACATACAGCACTTACTCACACAGCATTTACACACAGCATGTACACACATAGCATATATACACACACAGCATTCACACACAGCATTTACACACATAGCATATATTTACATAGAGCATTTACACACACAGCATTTACACACATCATTTACACGCACAGCATATACACACACAGCATGTACACACAGCATTCACACAGCATTTACAAACATAGCATACTGTATATACACACACAGCATGTACACACGTAGCATTTACACACAGCATTTACACACATAGCATTCTGTATATACACAAACAGAATTTACACACACAGCATGTACACACACAGCATATACACACATGCAATATACGCACACACAGCATTTACTCACACACACAACATTTACACACACACAGCATTTACACACTGTCACGGGGCGGTTTCTCCTGCAGGCAGAGGAGGGTCGTTAGTGATTGGAGTCACCTGGGATCAAAGTATTTAAACTGTCACTAATCACCTCTCTCTCTCTCCGCTGCTCCAGGTATGAATCTGTTTTGTTTGTTCTTTTGTAGTTTTGCATAGTTTTCACTCAGTCCTTCACACACACAGATTCACGCATCCATGCACTTCACATACACCTTACATTATGATACTTCCACACCCCATTCCCTTTTCTGAGCTTAAAGTTAATAGTTTACAATAAAGAACATTTTTTAATTGGCCTATACTTGTTTGCGTCCCCTCATTTTTGCCACAGGCTGAGCCGGCCTGTGACCACACCCATCATTTACACACCCATCATTTACACACCCATCATTTACACACCCATCATTTACACACACATTTATACGAACATATATACAATCATCATTTACACACACAACATGTACACACATAGCATATACACACATAGCATGTACACAGTGTATGGGCACACACCAAGCACACAACTAGCTTGTTTGCTTGCATAAACACATATGCACGGGCGCACACACACATACACACAGGTCCCTTGAAAGAGATCACAGTTGAGCTGTGGGCACAGGAGATGGGGCAGATGGAGAGGGCGGCCAGCCTGAGGCAGAGCGTCGGAGTGTGTGTGTACTGTATGTGTGTGTCTGTCTGTGCCCACTGAGGCAACACATGTGGAGATGAGAGGAGAGGAGACCAGCCTTTCAAATAAGATTACCGCTCGGGCTGCCTAAGGCCTGCCTGGCGATTGTGTCTGCACAGGGTGACATCTATATTAGCTCAGTTGCACAGCAACAAGCCACACTCTCCTGCCTCTGCTGGGGGAAATGACACTCTGTTTCTGGGTAGAAAAACACCAATCTGGGCTATCGATGGTAGTGAAGACTGGCATATTGGCAGGACTGCAGAAGGTTTTAGATTAATTTAAAATAGGGTCTTTGATGTTTTAAAGTGTCCACGTTCATTTGGATAGTCAAGTACCACTGGGAGGGGCCTACCAAGTGAAAAGACATTGTGCAACTCGACGTGTACAAATACAGCTTCTGATATTGAAATGAAGGGGTGTGTCTGTTTTAATGTTCTATCTGCAGTGAGCAAGCAGCAGAACATGACTGGAGGCTAACAGGCTAATCAACATGGTAACTTACTGTATACTGGCTGAGGTAGAAGCTAATAAACGTGGTAACTCACTGTACACTGGCTGAGATAGAAGCTAATAAAGTGGTAACTCACTGTATACTGGCTGAGATAGAAGCAGAAAGACACACACACACACGCTTGTGTCTTTCAGAGGTATCATGCCCACAGTGGGCACATGGGCAAGTGCCTCCTCAGATTTGTCTTGTTAAAAAAACAACTATAAAAAATGTTGTTTCTCTGTAATACTGCTAGCCAACTAGCAGTTTTATGAAGATGGCTTTAGCTAGCCCAAATAGGTTCCCAATCTCCCAACTTCTTAACCAGCTATCAATAACTAATTTTAGGCTATCAATCAAGTTAGAGTAACTAGCTTGTCTAACTATCTTAGCTGGCATGCCTGCTGGCAAGGTTGGTAGACTTAAGCAATTACAAAAATAAGACTCACAATCCTTTCAATCACTCAGGAGGACAGACACACCACTCAGGAGGACAGACACACCACTCAGGAGGATACAGACACCACTCAGGAGGATACAGACACCACTCAGGAGGATACAGACACCACTCAGGAGGATACAGACACCACTCAGGAGGATAGAGACACCACTCAGGAGGACACAGACACCACTCAGGAGGACACAGACACCACTCAGGAGGATAGACACCACTCAGGAGGACACAGACACCACTCAGGAGGATACAGACACCACTCAGGAGGATACAGACACCACTCAGGAGGATACAGACACCACTCAGGAGGATACAGACACCACTCAGGAGGACACAGACACCACTCAGGAGGATAGACACCACTCAGGAGGATAGACACACCACTCAGGAGGATAGACACACCACTCAGGAGGATAGACACACCACTCAGGAGGACACAGACACCACTCAGGAGGATAGACACCACTCAGGAGGATAGACACCACTCAGGAGGACAGACACACCACTCAGGAGGATACAGACACCACTCAGGAGGACAGACACACCACTCAGGAGGATACAGACACCACTCAGGAGGATAGACACACCACTCAGGAGGACAGAGACACCACTCAGTAGGATACAGACACCACTCAGGAGGACACAGACACCACTCAGGAGGACACAGACACCACTCAGGAGGATAGACACCACTCAGGAGGACAGACACACCACTCAGGAGGATACAGACACACCACTCAGGAGGATACAGACACCACTCAGGAGGACAGAGACACCACTCAGGAGGATAGACACACCACTCAGGAGGATAGACACACCACTCAGGAGGATAGACACCACTCAGGAGGATAGACACACCACTCAGGAGGATAGACACACCACTCAGGAGGACAGACACACCACTCAGGAGGATAGACACACCACTCAGGAGGATAGACACACCACTCAGGAGGATAGACACACCACTCAGGAGGATACAGACACACCACTCAGGAGGACAGACACACCACTCAGGAGGACAGACACACCACTCAGGAGGATAGACACACCACTCAGGAGGATAGACACACCACTCAGGAGGATAGACACACCACTCAGGAGGACAGAGACACCACTCAGGAGGATAGACACACCACTCAGGAGGATAGACACACCACTCAGGAGGATAGACACACCACTCAGGAGGACAGACACACCACTCAGGAGGATAGACACACCACTCAGGAGGATAGACACACCACTCAGGAGGATAGACACACCACTCAGGAGGACAGACACACCACTCAGGAGGACACAGACACCACTCAGGAGGACAGACACACCACTCAGGAGGATACAGACACACCACTCAGGAGGACACAGACACCACTCAGGAGGACAGACACACCACTCAGGAGGATAGACACACCAATCAGGAGGATAGACACACCACTCAGGAGGATACAGACACCACTCAGGAGGATACAGACACCACTCAGGAGGACAGAGACACCACTCAGGAGGATAGACACACCACTCAGGAGGATACAGACACCACTCAGGAGGATACAGACACCACTCAGGAGGACAGAGACACCACTCAGGAGGATACAGACACCACTCAGGAGGATACAGACACCACTCAGGAAGATACAGACACCACTCAGGAGGATACAGACACCACTCAGGAGGATACAGACACCACTCAGGAGGATACAGACACCACTCAGGAAGATACAGACACCACTCAGGAAGATACAGACACCACTCAGGAGGATACAGACACCACTCAGGAGGATACAGACACCACTCAGGAGGACACAGACACCACTCAGGAGGACAGAGACACCACTCAGGAGGACAGACACACCACTCAGGAGGACAGAGACACCACTCAGGAGGACAGACACACCACTCAGGAGGATAGACACACCACTCAGGAGGATAGACACACCACTCAGGAGGATAGACACACCACTCAGGAGGACAGACACACCACTCAGGAGGATACAGACACCACTCAGGAGGATACAGACACCACTCAGGAGGACAGAGACACCACTCAGGAGGATACAGACACCACTCAGGAGGATACAGACACCACTCAGGAGGACAGAGACACCACTCAGGAGGATACAGACACCACTCAGGAGGATACAGACACCACTCAGGAAGATACAGACACCACTCAGGAGGATACAGACACCACTCAGGAGGATACAGACACCACTCAGGAGGATACAGACACCACTCAGGAAGATACAGACACCACTCAGGAGGATACAGACACCACTCAGGAGGATACAGACACCACTCAGGAGGATACAGACACCACTCAGGAAGATACAGACACCACTCAGGAGGATACAGACACCACTCAGGAGGATACAGACACCACTCAGGAGGATACAGACACCACTCAGGAGGATACAGACACCACTCAGGAGGATACAGACACCACTCAGGAAGATACAGACAGCTCAAGAGGTATGCTGAGATATTACATAGAATTAAGAATAATGATTATGGCTCTAGATTGCAGGAAAAAGCTATTTTGGGTGTTTGAAAAATTCTAAATTCTCAGACTTATGGATGGTGGAGCTAGCCTTCCTCCTGACCATACCCCAACCATCCTCACGTGCCCCATCAGATTTTTGCGGTGTATGATGCCCCTGCTGGTTTTGAAATGTGTATTGACATATCCAATCTACCTGGTAAATAGTAGTGATGGTGGGAAAAAATCACTACAGTTACATATCGGGATATTATTTTTGTTGATATATTGTATGCAATATTATTTTTGACGATATATCGTATAGTTTTGACAATATTGCAATATAATTTTTGCGCTAGTTGGCTTTACCTGCACAATATTTTTCCTTTAAAGATTGTTCTCTATCTTCTTTTTAAATATGCAGCCAATTTGTTTTGAGAACTTTTATTTTCATGCCTGATCAAAACTGGCTTTCTTATGGCTCTCTCTTGTCCCTCTGCAGCAGACATATGGTGATCAATATGTTTGGAACATTCAGTTGCAATAACATCACAAGCGAACCATATAAAATCGTGAGAATCACAATACATTTCATTTCGGCACCTAAAGTGCCTTCAGTAAGCATTTACACCCTTTTACATTTTCACATTTTGTTGGGTTACAAATTAGATTAAATGGATTTAATTGTAATTTTGCGTCATCGATCTACATAAAATACTGTCAACGTGGAAGAAAATGTTGAAAATGTATAAAAGATGACTGAAAAATAAACACTGCTATATCTTGATTAGATAAGTATTCAACCCCCTGAGTCAATACGTTAGACACACTGATTAAAGGGGTAAGTCTCTAAGAGCTTTGTATACCTGGATTCTTCAATATTTGCCAATTAATCTTTTTTAAATTCTTCAAGCGCTGTTAAGTTTGTTGTGGATCACTGCTAGTCAGCCATTTTCAATTCTTGCCATAGATTTTTTTAAGCAGATATAAGAACTATAACTCGGCCACTCAGGAACATTCAATGTCGTCTTGGTTAGCAACTCCAAGGTGAATTAATCTCCCAGTGTCTGTTGGAAAGCAGAATGAACCAGGTCTTCCTATAGGATTGTGTCTGTGTTAAGCTGTATTCCATTTATTTTTAACCTAAAAAACTTGAGAGTCCTTGCCGATGACAAGCATACCCATAACATGATGCAGCCACCACCATGGTTGAAAATATTGTACTCTGTGTGTTGGATTTTCCCCAAACATATAACTTTGCATTCAGGACATAAAGTTAATTTCTTTGCCACAAGTTTTGCAGATCTACTTTAGTGCCTTATTGCAAATATACCATGTTTTGGTATATTTTTTATTCTCTACAGTCTTCCTTCTTTTCACTCCGTCATTTAGTTTAGTATTGTGGAGTAACTACAATGTTGTTGATCCATCCTCAGTTTTCTCATATCACAACCATTAAACTCTGTAACTGTTTTAAAATCCTTTCTCTCTGGCAACTGAGTTAGAAAGGACGCCTGTATGTTTGTAGTGACTGGATGTATTGATACACGATCCAACGCCTAATTAATAACTTCCCCATGCTCAAAGGGATATTCAATGTCTGGTTTTATTTATTTTTACACATCTACCAATCGGTGCCCTTCTTTGCAAGGCATTGGCAAACCTCCCTGGTTTTGGTGGTTGAATCTGTGCTTGAAAGTCATTACTCGATTGAGGGACCTTACAGATAATTGTGTGGGGTACAGAGATGGGGTAGTCATAAAAAATAATGCCACTATTATAGAATTAGTCCATGCAACTTATTATGTGATTTATTAAGCACATTTTTACTCCTGAACTTATTTAGACTTGTCATACTTATTGGCATTTCAGCTTTTAATTTTGAATGGATTTGTAAAAAATGCTAAAAACTAAATTCCACTTTGACATTACTTATGGGGTATTGTGTGTAGATCAGTGATACAACATCTAAATTGATTCAATGTTAAATTAAGGTTCTAAAACAACTAAATGTGTAAAAAGTAAAAGGGAGTGAATCATTTCTAAAGGCACTGAGTATTGTGATAATATCGTATTGTGATAATATCGTATTGTGATAACATCGTATTGTGATAATATCGTATTGTGATAACATCGTATTGTGATAATATCGTATTGTGATAACATCGTATTGTTATAATATCGTATTGTGATATCGTATTGTGAGGTCCCTGGCTATTCCCAGCCCTAGTAAGTAGCTTTTAGATGGTTCAATTACATGTTCCTAATGGGGCTATTATGGAGAAATCTCTGAATGAACTCATAACTGTGATACTCATAGTTAAACATTACGAGGACGGCATGACATGGACTTCTGTCAGACGGGTTCAGTAAACACCTGGGTCAAAAATAGTCTGCTATTTCATCCAAACTCATCTCTTTGTTGTCTCTTTGTAATAATTACACTTCGAGAGCCTGTACATGTATATATATATTTTTTAAGTCAGTAGAAGAGAGAGAGAGACAGAGAGACAGAGAGAGAGGGAGAGTGTTCAGCTGGTTCAAACCAGTGTTTCTCTGCTTCTTGGCGTTGGACGGGTGAGGGAGGGAAGATTCAGTGGGCGGGCAAAGCCAGTTATCCCGGGTTGTTTTTCTTTCTTTTATTTGGACTATGACTGGGATCCACTTTCAGCTCTCGGTACTGCACCTGTTAAAACACACACACACACACAAAGGGAGGGAGAGAGAGAGCGGGTGATCAGGTGAGGAAAGAGAAGGATGCTGGGGTGGATAGAGTCAGTGAGACCCCTAGGAAGGTTCAGTGTGTCCATTCGTCCGTCCGTCAAGCTGTGTGGAACAGTGGCCTGGGGGAAAGGAATCGCACAAACAAACAGAGCAAGGCAAGGGTTCATGGGAAAGCTTGGAGAGAGAACAGAGCCATGGAGGCTATACAGGAAACACAGGTTAACCCTTAACAAGCCGTGGCTCCAGCCGCATTGTAGCAGTGTGTTGTGTTGCTCCATCTATGAAACACTGTGATATGCAATGCAAACTGTATTACCATGCCTAGGCTTGAGATCCATATTACGTTTACAAGTCTGATGAAGAACAAAGTCAGATTGAGGCCAACTACACACAACCTCCATTAAAATAAACACAATTAATGATTTCCTCCTTATGCTGTGTTCTCTAACAGAATAAGGGGCCAGACAGTCGTAACACACCTATCTCTGAATCACACTAACCACGTTAATATCACACACAGACAAAGTCAAAATTATAAATTAGTTGCTAATGGCAGTCTGCAGTACCTCGGTTGGCCTTCAATCAGAAGGAACAGCACTGAGCTAGCATCCAACGTCACTTCCTAGAATAGCTCAAAAAACTCTTCCATGTGGCAAGATGATGAGATGCTGAAGTTATACTTTCTTGTCTTCAAATGCACCAATGAGCATTCTCATAGGAAACAATGGGGTGACATCACTGATGGCTTGGTCCATATTACTTTTACAGTCTATGGTCATGGTGTGGTCAAAAATACCTGGAGTCAGAAAGGCCATGTTAGACATGTGCTCCCATGCACATATTCTCCATCCATGATGTAGACTTCATGTGAATCCCCTTTCCCTTTCTCACCCCCCTCTCTCGCTTCCCTACTCCCTCTCTCTCCCTCACTCAGGCTCTTCTCAGAGTTGGCTGTAGCGGGCTGGCTGAAAGCGGCCCTTTATTCCAGGCATTGTGTAACCTTTTCTCTCAAATCCACCATAATTAACAGACAGTGGAAAGATGAGTGAATTCATGAGCAACGGATCCACAAACCACGGCGAGAGAGTATCTGTCACTCATGGATCAAGAACCACATCCAGTATGAACCAGCCTGAATGTTCTGGGGGCTCCAGAGATGACTTAAACCGGCAGAGAGGAGGAAGGGAGAGGGGGCAGGAGAAGGAGAAGGAGAGGAGGGAGAGGGGGAAGGAGAGGAGGCAGGGATCGGGGGAGGGCTGGGGACCAGGGATAAATGTTTGTTGACCTGGCTGAGGCTTTTATCTTGGGGTAACCAAACAAGTACAGATTCTACAATACACACACACAGAGACAGAGAGACAGAGAGACAGAGAGAGAGACAGAGAGAGAGACAGAGAGAGAGACAGAGAGAGAGAGAGAGAGAGAGAGAGAGAGAGAGAGAGAGAGAGAGAGAGAGAGAGAGAGAGAGATGGGGTCATTTATTTACCATGTTCTATTGCAACTCAATATCAGGAAGGTGTTCCTAATGTTTGGTATCCTCAGTGTTTGCCGAGGAGGACAGGGAGCCAGTGGGGGTTTCTGCAGAACATTCTCTTTCATCCAGAGAAAGGATAATGTACTAGGTAATGGGTGTTCAAGCATCACATCCTAGTAGCTTAGCCTCAAAAACCAAATGCTGTCATTCTTTTAGCCCCTCACTCACAGAGACACAGTCCCGCAAGACACTGAGAGACACACACCCTCTCGGTATCACTGAGAGACACACACCCTCTCGGTATCACTGAGAGACACACACCCTCTCGGTATCACTGAGAGACACACACCCTCTCGGTATCACTGAGAGACACACACCCTCTCGGTATCACTGAGAGACACACACCCTCTCGGTATCACTGAGAGACACACACCCTCTCGGTATCACTGAAAGCCTGAAGTACATTACACTCCACACTGACTGACACCCTTTAAGATTTGCCAGACAAGTGACTGACATCCTCTAAGCGTTCCCCTTCTCCAGTGTGGTCGCTCTGTTCGCTGCGGCCGGAACACAAGAATCTCTCATCACGGTCGTCTGAGAGCTAGCTAGCTGCTTTCCCATTTGTCTCCTGCTGCTTAACAGTGCCACTTCAACAGGCAGTGTCTAACCCTTAATCTGTCACACGAAACATCTCAGACACATCAGCCTGTCAGTGCATTAACCCCCTCCAGTCAACCACACACTGTCTGTATGCTATTTCAACTCCCCTACACAGCAGTCACCACCAATGTCCCATAAAGGAATTGGTGACTGGAGTCCATATGTTCCTCCTCTTCTTATCACTAACAGCACCAGGTGGGGCTGATTCAGAGCTACAATGTCCACGGCCTACAAGAAAAATATCTTTCAAAACATAGGATCAATTTACAGCTGAACAAATAAGGACAGGGTGAGAGAGTGGAGGAGCGCGGAGTGGAGGAACTAGAGGACCTGGTTCTGTACATATGTACTGGTCCTGGTGATGATGAGCACAGACCCAGGGGGAGAGGGAGAGAGACGGGGGAAGAGAAGGATTCCGGCCACAAAACAGTGGGGTGATGACAGATACTGTTTTCACATGGGTTGGGATCCTTTTCTAGTCTGGCCAACTAAAGCAGCCACTGGAGCAGAAGCCCAGGGGACCCAGGTTTTTATATGGGCCCGTCCCATCTGTGCTGCTGCTGGGATGAACGGCTGCACTGTGTCAGTCAGGCTTTCATTATGGGAGCTTAGGGGGCCGTGGCAGAGCTGGTGGGATGCCACTGTCCGTCAAGTGAGGCTGAGATCATGCCATGTCCATGAGTGATGGAGTGAATGGGTTCATGAATGATTGAGTGAGTGAGTGAGTGAGTGAGTGAGTGAGTGAGTGAGTGAGTGAGTGAATGCAGATCTGGGCGTGGGACAGGTTCACTTTAAATAAGTGCTTTGCCAGGAGACATTTGGGTCACTTTCTGGTGAAACAACCCTGATCTGATCACTTTCACAGAAACAACCCTGATCTGAGTTTTGTTGTTTGTATACTGTTGGCCATCAATCCACTGTCATACAACATTGGATATCTTTTCAAAAGCAAAGCAGGGAGTGAGGGTAAAGCCGACAACACATCCCAAGCAGGACATTGTATTATCACTGCCTGTTAAAATCAAATCAAATCTAAATGTATGTCACATGCTTCGTAAACAACAGGTGTAGACTAACAGTGAAATGCTTGATTCCGGGTCCTTTTCCAACAATGCAGAGTTAAGATGAAGTTACAAAAACATAGAAATAGTGAAACAAGAAAAAAATAGACAGGTTATTTATATACTGTATAGGGAAACACCAGATGGGAGTCGATGGGCACGGGGACGAGGTAATTGAGGTAGATACATACATATAGTGATGGGTAAAGTGACTTAGATAATAGACAGTAGCAGCAGCATATGTGGTGAGTGTGAATGTGTGTTTGAGTGTGTGTGACTGTGTGTGGTGTCAGTATGCATGTGTGCGCGTGCTATGTGGGTCTGGGCGTATGTAGTGTGTGTGTTGGGATGACAGTGTGTGACCATAGAGTCAAGGCAAGAGAGTTAGCTCAAAAAAGGGTCAAGGCAGGTAGTCATTTAATTAGCTATTTAGCAGTCTTGTTTTGTAGTCATGGCTTTGGGGTAGAAGCTGTTCGGGGTCCTGATGGTTCCAGACTTGCTGCACTGGTACCGCTTGCTGTGTGGTAGCAGAGAGAACAGTCTATGACTTGGGTGGCTGGAGTATTTGACAATTTGTTGGGCCTTTCTCTGACACTGTCTGGTGTGAAGGTCTTGGATGGCAGGGAGCTCGGCCCCAGTGATGTACTGAGCCGTTCTCACTACCCTCTGTAGCACCTTGTGGTCGGATGCCAAACAGTTGCCATACCAAGCGGTGATGCAGCCAGTTAACATGCTCTCAATGGTGCACAGGTAGAACTTCTGGAGGATCTGAGGGTCGATCCAAATCTCTTCAGCCTCCTAAGGGGGAAGAGGTGCTGATGTGCCCTCATCACAACTGTGTGGGTGTGTGTGGACCATGTTAAATCCTTAGTGATGTGGACACAGAGGAACTTGAAGCTCTCGACCCACTCCACTACAGCCCGATCGATGTGGATGTAGTCCACAATCAGCTCCTTTGTCTTGTTGACGTTGAGGGAGAGGATGTTGTCTCTGATCTCCTCCCTATAGGCTGCCTCATCGTCGTTTGTGATTCGTCCTACCACCATTGTTGTGTTGGAGTCGTGCACTGCCACGCAGTCGTGGGTGAACAGGAAGTACAGGAGGAGACTAAACATGCACCCCTGAGGGGTCACAGTGTTGAGGGTCAGCGTGGCAGGTGTGTTGTTGCCTACCTTTCCCACCTGGGGCAGCCAGTCAGGAAGTCCAGGATCCAGTTGCAGAGGGAGGTGTTCAGTCCCAGGGTCCTGAGCTTAGTGATAAAGTTGGAGGACACTATGATGTTGAATGCTGAGGTGATGTCAATGAATAGCATTCTTACGTAGGTGTTCCTTTTGTCCAGGTGGATGAGGGTAGTTTGGAGTGCAATAGAGATTGCATCATCTCTGGATCTGTTGGGGAGGTATACAAATTGGACTGGGTCCAGAGTGTCTGGGATGATGGTGTTGATGTGAGTCATGACCAGCTTTTCAAAGCACTTCATGGCTATGAAGTCAAACGCCTACAATTCCCCAAAAAAGTTTGCAATTTGTTGCAAACTGTTGCTATTCAAATCAAAATCCTTCTGGGGAACTATACAAACAAAAGTTTGCATGTCAGGAAAAACTAGTTTTCAGAAGAAAAGGAGGGAACCAGATAGAACAAAAGAAAGAGGAGAGAGAGAGAGGTCTCTCAGAAGAGCTGCCAGAGAGACACGTCACACGTTCCATTCCTCCTTCCGGGTGACAGGCCTGCCGTCAGCTCTTGCTTCTCCGCTCGCTCGTGTTCACGCTCACCCTTCCTAATAAAGCTACGCCGCCCCGCATACGAAAACATGGCGAGCTAGTTAAAGTCAAAAAAGAGAGAGAGGGAGAGAGAAGGGTAGCAATTTGCTTTGAAAAGAATTGTAGAGCACAAAGATAACATCTATGGGAGACAGTGGGTAAAAGACCTGGCGCTGCTCAAAGGCTGCTCCACCCTCGCTCCTCTCCTCTCCTCGCCACCTTCCCTCCTCTCCCCATGTTGACAGTTGAACTACAAAACAACCTTTGAAGTGTGCACTGCGGAGGGGGCGCCGCATATTCCAGAGAGCGTTTCGTTTAGCAGTGTCAGGCGGTGGCGGGCGGCGTCCCGGGACCCGGTGTTCCACATGGCTCTCTCTCTTTCTCACTGTCGCCCTGCCGTTAAGTGAGAGGATTCCAGTTTGAAGGCACTTGGGCGGGCGGGTAGCGGAGCAGGAAAAGGCAAATATAAATAAGTCAATGAGAGGAGACAGAGAGACATCGTTTTAATGATACTACCCTATGATGTTTCTACAGGGGGAGAAAAGTAGCTGCAGGCTTCATCTTTTGTGATGCCTATAACCTAGCATTATGGGTATTAAACGGTGCCAAAAGACAACAGCTAGCGCACCGACACCCACAGACAGGGGATTCAGCAGCACTCAGGTCTACTTTTCACAGAGAATAAGCATGTCAAGGTGAAAGCAAGGCAAACAGACAAAAAGAACACAGAGGAAAGTTTTCCCAGCAAGTTTGCAGGCTGCTAAGTGGAGACTAATTGCTTGCTCAATGTAAAAGGTTTAAATGTGTCCCAGAGATGACGAGGGAGGGGGACTGTGGCAGAGCAGAGTGGAAGTTGTGATGGATGGGGTCTGGCACCTAGCCTCAGCCCTTTAGCCCCGTTCAGCCCCCTTTGACCCCCTGACCACTGAAGTCCCCAACCCAGCAGCCAATCAGAGACATAATCCTTCAATGACGAGTCATGTCTATTTCTATGGAGGGGTTAAAACCTGCTACTTTACGCCGGCTATAAAGGAGCACTTGCTATGCTAATTGCTACCGTCCTATTATGCAGTCCACAGCTCACATGGCTAATGGCGTCATAAAGCATGCTGGTACACGGAGCAGTCCCAGACACCAGGTTGGGAATACTTAGCTTGATTATGGCTTTTGGCCTCGTTTAGGGCACATGGAGGATTCCCCTAGACCGTAAAGGTAGTTTACTCTGGCATAAAATCACAACCAGCCATCCAGAGGGGAAAGTATACAAGGCAGCCATTAAGGTTACAGACTAGGAAGAACATGAAGGAAAACGGAGCAGCTATAAACGTAAACTGAGTAGCAAGTAGAGAGATTACACCAAGACTTATCTGTGGGTTTCAGCCAATGCAGCACCTTTGTGCTGGTCTAGAGGGTTGACAGTGCTGTTAGAGGCATAGTGTCTTTAAGCTAAAGAGCACACTGTATAAAGCCTGTGTAGCTTTAAGGTAAAGTGCACTGTTAAGTGTTCACTGGGGCTGAGGGAGTGGCAGTCAACCGGCCCGTCACCCACCCCCCAGCACTTCAGTTGACCACCGCATCAACAATGCTACAACTGACTTGAATGATCCACTGTTCTCAAAACACACACACACACACACAATATTAGTCTCTGTAAAAATACCAATACCAGGAAACCAAATAAATGTTATAAGTTATATATCAATAAACACATATACACCTTGGTGACGCACAGAGAGACAGAGATAAACAGAGAGACAGAGATAAACAGAGAGAGAGAGAGAGAGAGACCGACAGAAAGACAGACCGACCGACCGACCGACCGACCGACAGCCACACTGGGGCCCTGAAATGTCATCCGCAAAGCTGGCCGCCTGGGCTCCGGCCAGGGAGCCCACCGGAGGCAGCGCAGGGGAGAGAGCAGAGCAACAGCCTCTGGAGCGGAGCAGTAACAAGAGCTTCAGCGTCTGTGGGCTGGGTATTGTGTGCGTGTGTGTGCGCATCCGTGGGCTGTCCCGACCAGTGGCCCCTCATTAATGGGCTCGTAAAGCCCTCCTACCTGCCGGCCCCTCCGACTCCAGGTGTGCAAGGTGGCTGCACCTCAGCAGAGGGCCACCTTGGCCTCATTTGGATCAGGGCTACCTGCCGCTAGAACGGCCCTGGAAGACCGTAAATCCTCACGGGGGGCGGACTGGGGCAAAGCGGGGAACGAGAATTACGACCTTTTAAAGATCAAAGAGGTGGCGGCCAACAGGCGATCAAAGGGGAGTGTGTTGGCGCTAATGTGGCAGGGGATTGGGTCGAGTGTGTGTCTGTGTTTCTCTGCTTCCAGGAGCACAGCCTGAACACTTTCACAGGCTGCCGTTAAACAGCAGCAGCACCTTGGCTGGGCGCGTCCAACCCAGCGGCCTCAGCGTTAATCTGATCTCACGGTTAATGTAGAACTAAACCGCGTGAGGGTGGTTAACTGTTGGTTTAACTCTATAATGACTCAGTCACAACAGCAATTCTTCTGGATGGATTAAATCAGACAGGCCATAAAGACCTTCGCTCACAGGACCTTATTCATTCTGTGGAATCAGGAACGATTGAGCAGGAAAACACTTCATAATAGTTGGGAATATGGTCATATATGGTTTGCTAATATGTAATAGCAATAAGGCAGCCGATATTAATCACTGTGGAAATCACTATTAGAAAGCAAAATCTGTGTGAATGCAAAAGTATGGAGAGAGGAGAAGTGTGGAGAGAGAGGGGGAGAGAGAGAGCGAGGGAGGGAGGGGGAGAGAGAGGGAGAGAGAGAAGGAGAGGGAGGGAGCAGGGATGGAGAGGGAGGGAGCAGGGATGGAGGGGGAAGGAGGGGGAAGCAGGGAGAGAGAGATAGGGATGAAATCACACCTACCACTTGAACATCTGAGGGGACTCTGGACAGGAAGTCCAAGAGCTCGTTGTTGTCAATGGTATACGGGTCACGGAGCTTCTTGCTGAATTTATTCACCCCTGCAGGAAGCGAGGGAAATAGGGAGGAGAGCTGTTCAGCGCATGAGTCACAGGAGCTCACCTCCTTTCTTTCTCTCACATTCTCTCCCCCTCGTTGTATCTCTCTGTAACATCACAGCCCACTTTCAGCCATTCAATGTGTTTCAAAGCAGAGTGCGGACACCATTAGAGACCAGATCTCCCCTCTCCACCCTTCAAGAGACCCCCAATCTATGCTTGTCATAATGGATACACTTCATTAAGGTACTATACTGCTCCATTGTTGTCTCATAAACGCAATAGCCATTAGAATAGATTTTTAGGCACTGACCCCAGGCCAGGACGATGTAGCGTAGGGGGATATAGTAGATGAGAACAGTGGCCACACATAGAGCCACGATGGCCAGCCAGCTTAGGAAAGGCACTGTCCAGTTAAAGGTGCTATAAAGAGAGTAGGGGAGATATGTATGAGTTCATTATAACAGCATGATTCACCTATGTGTAGACAGCAAGCATTGTTTAGTTCTCCAACTTTACCCTCCAAGTGAAACTGACTAGGGAGCTTCACTAACTTTACTGCCTATGCTAAATGTGTGTACATTTCAAAGCATTAAAAGCAACAACATCTCAGTCATTTAATGGACTCTCTCGACTTACAGTTAGTGCGTTCATCTTAAGATAGCTACAGTAGTTGAGAAAACCGCATACACTCAGTCATAATACATTTTACTTAATAATGTAGCTATCAACAGTCAGTACGAGGAGGAAAAGTGCAAGTCTTAATTCAAGAAAGGCAAGGATGTTAGTTTTTTGTGGGATTAATTAATATAGCAAAAGCTTGAGTGTGTGTTCTTGTGTATGTACAGTACCAGTCAAAGGTTTGGACACACCTACCTATTTATACTATTTTATACATTGTAGAGGTGTGTTTGGTGTCATTGTCCTGTTGAAAAACAAGTTATAGTCCCAATAAGTGCAAACCAGATGGGATGGTATATTGCTGCAGAATGCTGTGGTAGCCATGCTGTGGTAGCCAAGTGCACCTTGAATTCTAAATAAATCACAGGCAGTGTCACCAGCACCATCACACCTCCTCCACCATGCTTCACGGTGGGAATCACACACACCTACTCCGCATCTCACAATGTCTCAAATTTGGACTCATCAGACCAAAGTACAGATTTCCACCGGTCTAATGTCCATTGCTTGTGTTTCTTGGCCCAAGTAAGTCTCTTCTTCTTATTGGTGTCCTTTAGTAGTGGTTTCTTTGTAGCAAATCGACCATGAAGGCCTGATTCACGCAGTCTCCTCTGAACAGTTGATGTTGAGATGTGTCTGTTACTTGAACTCTGTGAAGCATTTATTTGGGCTGCAACCTGAGGTGCAGTTAACTATAATGAACTTATTCTCTGCAGCAGAGATAACTCTGGATCTTCCTCTTTTGCGGTGGTCCTAATGAGAGCCAGTTTCATCATAGCACTTGATGGTTTTTGCGACTGCACTGCACTGCAAATTTTCCGGAATGACTGACCTTCAAGTTTGAAAGTAATGATGGACGGTCGTTTCTCTTTGCTTATTTGAGTTGTTCTCATCATAATATGGACTTGGTCTTTTAGCAAATAGGGTTGTCTTCTGTATACCACCAGAAGGAAAGAAATTCCACAAATTAACTTTTAACAAGGCACAACTGTTAATTAAAATGCATTCCAGGTGACTACCTCATTAAGCTGGTTGAGAGAATGCCAAGAGTGTGCAAAGCGGTCATCAAGGCAAAGGGTGGCTACTTTGCCTTGATTTGTTTAACACTTGTTTGGTTACTACATGATTCCATATGTGTTATTTCATGGTTTTGATGTCTTCAGTATAATTCTACAATGTAGAAAATAGTACAAATAAAGAAAAACTCTTGAATGAGTGTCCAGACTTTTCATTGGTACTGTATGCATGTGTGTGCGTGGTGTGTGAGTCTATTTTCCAGCCAGCTCGACAGGGTTGAATAAGATGTGACAGGGACAGGCGGGTAGGCAGGCGGGTGGTGAGGGTGCTGGTGCCAGGAAGCATTGGAGAGGCGGGACAGGCGCCGAGGAGGAAGCTTATGACTCACTTCTTTATCCTTTCGCCATAGGATGCCACTTCATCCAGGGCATTTTGCACACTGATGCACACATCCTGGATGGCATACAGCTTGTTGATGAAGCCCTTTCTCTCCGGGTCCTGGAGGACAGTTAGAGGGAGAAGGAGAAAGAGGAGAAGGAGAGATAGAGGAGAGATAAAGAGAGAGAGATAGAGAGAAAGAGAGAGAGAAAGAGAGTGAAAGAGAGAGAGAGCGAGAGGAGAAATAGAGAGAGAGTGAGAGAGAGAGAGAGAGCGAGAGAGAGAGAAAGGAAGAGAGGAGAGAGAGAGAGAAAGAGAGAGAGAAAGAGGAGAGAGAAAGAGAGAGAGAGAGAGAGAGAGAGAGAGAAAGAGGGAGAGAGAAAGAGAGAGAAAGAGGGAGAGAGAAAGAGAGAGAGAGAGAGAGAGAGAGAGAGAGAGAGAGAGAGAGAGAAATGTGCTGGGCACATGCATCTTTCAACAAAGAAACATTTAAAGAGCTTCAAAGACTTGAAAAGGGGAGCCAAATCACGAGATATCCTCCTTCCGTTGACTGACTACTCTCCAAGCTATAATAGACATTTGAAAGTCTGCAGAACAAATCAGAATGTTTTCTCTCTTACAGCGAGCACACAGGGAAATGAGAATATGTGATTAGGGTAAATTTAGCTGAATGCCAAATGGATGATTGAATGTTTTGACTGCCAAGACAGGCTCACTTTGCTGTTGGCAGCACATTATGATGTCACCAGAAGTGAAATCATTATCATCGTCAGCACCATGACGAGCTCCTCCTTTTCAACTTTTGATGGTTGAGAACATTAGCAGGCCATAAGAACAGAGAGGGACGCTGCAGGTCAATCTAAAAGCCTCTACTATTAGACACAAAGTACAAAAGAGGCAATCATGCAACAGTAAATGAGCTGCTGTAGGGCTGACTGACAGACGAGTGGGACAGGATGTGGTGACTGACTGACAGACGAGTGGGACAGGATGTGGTGACTGACTGACAGACCGGAGTGGGACAGGATGTGGTGAATGACTGACAGACCGGAGTGTGACATATTGTGGTGATTGACTGACAGACTGGAGTGGGACAGGATGTGGTGACTGACTGACAGACTGGAGTGTGACAGGATGTGGTGATTGACTGACAGACGAGTGGGACAGGATGTGGTGACTGACTGACAGACCGGAGTGGGACAGGATGTGGTGAATGACTGACAGACCGGAGTGGGACAAGATGTGGTGAATGACTGACAGACCGGAGTGTGACAGGATGTGGTGATTGACTGACAGACTGGAGTGGGACAAGATGTGGTGACTGACTGACAGACTGGAGTGGGACAGGATGTGGTAACTGACTGACTGACAGACCGGAGTGGGACAGGATGTGGTAACTGACTGACAGACCGGAGTGGGACAGGATGTGGTGACTGACTGACTGACAGAACGGAGTGGGACAGGATGTGGTAACTGACTGACTGACAGACCAGAGTGGGACAGGATGTGGTGACTGACTGAATGACAGAACAGAGTGGGACAGGTTGTGGTGACTGACTGAATGACAGAACGGAGTGGGACAGGATGTAGTGCCTTACTGACTGACAGAACGGAGTGGGACAGGATGTAGTGCCTTACTGAATGACAGGACGGAGTGGGACAGGATATGGTGACTGACTGAATGACAGAACGGAGTGGGACAGGATGTAGTGACTGACTGACTGACAGAATGGAGTGGGACAGGATGTAGTGACTGACTGACTTACAGAACGGAGTGGGACAGGATGTAGTGACTGGCTGAATGACAGAACGGAGTGGGACAGGATGTAGTGACTGACACAACGGAGTGGGACAGGATGTGGTGACTGACTGACTGACAGAACGGAATGGGACAGGATGTGGTGACTGACTGACTGACAGAAAGGAGAGGGACAGGATGTAGTGACTGACTGACTTACAGAACGGAGTGGGACAGGATGTAGTGACTGACTGAATGACAGGACGGAGTGGGACAGGATGTGGTGACTGACTGACTTACAGAACGGAGTGGGACAGGATGTGGTGACTGACTGACTGACAGAAAGGAGTGGGACAGGATGTAGTGACTGACTGACTTACAGAACGGAGTGGGACAGGATGTAGTGACTGACTGAATGACAGAACGGAGTGGGACAGGATGTGGTGACTGACTGAATGACAGAACGGAGTGGGACAGGATGTGGTGAATGAGTGGGTGAGTAAGGACAGAGAAAGATTCAGACTTTTGTGGTGGTGGTGGTGGTGTGGACATGACTGGAGGAGTGTGGTCGCAAACCAGGGCTCTCTGTCTCTGTCTCCACAACAGACAAAGATAGGAAAAGAGCATAGCACTGCTCCAGCATTACATCACTACAGTGACCTGTGACCTGTCATGGAGTCCACCTGTAGTTTGTAAGGACCGTCATCTACGGTCAGGAAACACCAGATTCCCCAAATGGTGTAATAGCTGAGGGAGCTGAGAGAGGAGGCAAGGGAAAGACCTTAGAAAAGCAGGGATGCACTTCTACGGTGAAAATGAACAGAACATTTCCACAGGGGTTGTCTTATAGTATGTAATTTAATGCTGATTATCAACCAGGTTTACTCAAAACTACTTCTCTTCAAAACCACTTTCCACTTCATGGCAGGATGGACAGTTATGGATGCCCACCTGTGTGTGAGAATTCTACAGGTCCATGCTGTGTTCATGGAGTTCAATACTGAAAGAGAACAGTCACATCACAGAAATAACAAGGGGATAATTCATCATTGAAGAGAATTAGTGGACCAGGAAAAGACACTCAACTGTTTATAACCCCCAGGCCCCAAACCCAAACCGTCCCCCAGAGACCCCCATCGCACCCCCTATACTCCTCTTCCTGCTCTTCCTGCAGGATCAGACATTTGATAAATGAACCCCGTTGCAGCCAGGGAAACCACAAGGCCTCCCTGAAAAACCACACAAGACACGTAGATATAATTAGACAGGGTTATTTTCTTTTAAATATTTTTACAAGCCTCCTTTCTTCCCCATCTGTTTTGTATTATTGGTTCCAACAAAGCCCCATGTCCAGGGTCCACTGTGTTGGGTTGTGTTGGGTGGGGCTTGGTGGGGCTTGGTGGGGCTTGGTGTTCTGGGCCTGGGGAGTGTTCTTGGAGCTCCGGGAGAGTGTTTGCGGGACAGGGGAGCGGTGTGAGAGAGCGAGTGGTGGCGGAGCGGAAGGGTTAGAGGTCATCAGAGTATAAACCATTGCCACATGCCCCTCTCAAACCATAGACTGACTCCAATTTCCTCCAAATGTAGGGCTGAGAGGAGCAACAAAAACACAGAGCCAGGGAGAGGCTTGATTTGCTGCTCCCCAGCATGTCTCAGCACTACCTAGCACTCTCCAGCACTCAGATGCTAAAGCAACCTGTTCTTAGACTGGGATGGATTCAACTAGCACACCACATGACCTTAGATAATTGTGATACAAACAGCTGGCTCTGCTATGGTCCAGTAAAACCTTACAATACCCTTTGTTACATTATGCTAACTTTAACCTGCTTTTCTTTGCCTTGCCCATTATTTTTGTAACCTTGACATCCATCGCAATGTTTTATTTTTTAAGGGGGTAGATCAGCGTTAATATTGTAGATAGATTGTGGCTTCTATAATGTAATTGTCTGTATCATTTCTATATCCTCCATACTGTATATATTTTTGTTGCATCATGACCTTGTCATACACTATACTTTCATCGTTGAGGAGGGTGTTGATATGTAGTACCCTGTCTGGGATGACAGCACCAATCACAGATCACTGTCAAGGTCAAAAGTTGCTTGTCTTCAAAAGTGGGTGGAAAAAAGGAGACAATACAGACTGATTGATTTTGACGTTCAGGGTTTGCAACCTTCACGTTTTGAAACCTTCTTTCATGTTTGTATGTAAATATTACAGCTCCAGGAAATCGTGTAGCTTCTGCTAAATCGTACATGCTGAAGTTCAAAAACTCAACAGAATTGGTGGCCTATGTCCCAACTACGTGCATTGATGAGGCTACGCCATTGCTAACTTTAATTAGCAGTTTTGGAGTGGGTAACAGGCCATACAATGACTTCAAAGGAAATCCCAAGTTGAGAGAGAGAGGGAGAGAGAAAGAGAGAGAGAAAGAGAGAGAAAGAGAGAGAGAAAGAGGGCGAGACTTTTAAAATTGTCAATGGTAACCGAACAACACCCAAATCAACTATGTGTGTACTATATTCATCTAATTTGCTGCATACTGGTACGCTGTGTGAAAGTTTAGCTTGCTTGTTTGCTTCAAGGTCTTTGCCTCTGTGACCCATCCTGCCGGGAGTGTGAAGGTACATTCTACTCATCTAGTGTGTGCTGACATTTTACTGACTTGAAGAAAACAACTTCTAAAAATGTTTTCCATCATTAGAACTGTATTCATAATGAATGTGTGTGTGGAGGGAGGGTGGTGACAAGGGCCACTGGAGTGTCTGTTTGTGTTGGTGCATTTATTATAAAGTGCCGTCTAATTATGTCACAGAAAATTCTTGCACATAAACAAAATGCAGACGGCTATCAACTCCCCTGAGTCTCTCACCACCACCACTGTCTTTGAACTAGCCTAGTCACTGACTTGGAGTCAGTGGTTTGGGGTTCTGTACAGTCTGTCTATGTGTGTGCGTGCACAGATCCACAAGGTTAGGTGTGTATCCCCATTGGTTGCCCCTCTCTGGAGATGGGTCTTTACTACAGGAACAGTGGGCCTGTCTTTCTGTCTGGTACTGGAATCACTCTGCTCCAACGTCTGTCAAACAGACATCGTCCCCCTATAGTCCTTGATGTGCACTTTTTTTTACATTTTAAATTTATTTAACTAGGCAAGTCAGTTAAGAACAAATTCTTATTTTCAATGACAGTGGGTTAACTGCATGTTCAGGGGCAGAACTACAGATTTTGTACCTTGTCAGGTCAGGGGTTTGAACTTGCAACCTTCTGGTTACTAGTCCAACGCTCTAACCACTAGGCTACCCTGCCACCCCTTACTCAGGTTGGGGATTCAAACCAGCGACCTTTCGCTTACTCAAATCAAATCAAATCAAATTTATTTATATAGCCCTTCGTACATCAGCTGATATCTCAAAGTGCTGTACAGAAACCCAGCCTAAAACCCCAAACAGCAAGCAATGCAGGTGTAGAAGCACGGTGGCTAGGAAAAACTCCCTAGAAAAGCCAAAACCTAGGAAGAAACCTAGAGAGGAACCAGGCTATGTGGGGTGGCCAGTCCTCTTCTGGCTGTGCCGGGTAGAGATTATAACAGAACATGGCCAAGATGTTCAAATGTTCATAAATGACCAGCATGGTCGAATAATAATAAGGCAGAACAGTTGAAACTGGAGCAGCAGCACGGCCAGGTGGACTGGGGACAGCAAGGAGTCATCATGTCAAGTAGTCCTGGGGCTTACTGGCCCAAAGCTCTTAACCACAAGGCAACCTGCCACCCTTCTGTTCTGTGTTCGGTTGATCTGGACTGTGCTATTACAGTGCCTTGCGAAAGTATTCGGCCCCCTTGAACTTTGCGACCTTTTGCCACATTTCAGGCTTCAAACATAAAGATATAAAACTGTATTTTTTTGTGAAGAATCAACAACAACTGGGACACAATCATGAAGTGGAACGACATTTATTGGATTTTTCAAACTTTTTTAACAAATCAAAAACTGAAAAATTGGGCGTGCAAAATTATTCAGCCCCTTTACTTTCAGTGCAGCAAACTCTCTCCAGAAGTTCAGTGAGGATCTCTGAATGATCCAATGTTGACCTAAATGACTAATGATGATAAATACTTTCGCAAGGCACTGTATAACTGTAAGTCCAGCATGGGGATGTGTGCTGGTGACTTACACACATGCACTCTAGGAGTTGCCACCAAGAGGGTGACAGACAACTGTACCAATGTAGTAAAATAGGATGACGATTCCCCTTCATGCTTGTCTATGTTCAGTTTTGAATTTTCCCCGTTAATGGTTAAGGTTAGGATTTAGGGAGAGTAAGCTGATCCTAAATCTATGCCTAAGGGCAACTTCTAACCCAGATAATGCACATTCTAAGGGATCATTAGATCACCAAAGTGCTACCAACCTCTCCTCATGGACAGAGACATGATGATGTCATCAAACGGAGCCCCTGCAGCACAGGCTTGAGCAGCAGCTCGGTATATTCCAGTTCAGTTAGCAGCTGGATAAACATCAGGACACCTGGAAGACTGTGTGTGTGTGTGTGTGTGTGTGTGTGTGTGTGTGTGTGTGTGTGTGTGTGTGTGTGTGTGTGTGTGTGTGTGTGTGTGTGTGTGTGTGTGTGTGTGTGTGTGTGTGTGTGTGTGTGTGTGTGTGTGTGTGTGTGTGTGTGTGTGTGTGTGTGTGTGTGTGTGTGTGTGTGTGTGTGTGTGTGTGTGTGTGTGTGTGTGTGTGTGTGTGTGTGTGTGTGTGTGTGTGTGTGTGTGTGTGTGTGTGTGTGTGTGTGTGTGTGTGTGTGTGTGTGTGTGTGTGTGTGTGTGTGTGTGTGTGTGTGTGTGTGTGTGTGTGTGTGTGTGTGTGTGTGTGTGTGTGTGTGTGTGTGTGTGTGTGTGTGTGTGTGTGTGTGTGTGTGTGTGTGTGTGTGTGTGTGTGTGTGTGTGTGTGTGTGTGTGTGTGTGTGTGTGTGTGTGTGTGTGTGTGTGTGTGTGTGTGTGTGTGTGTGTGTGTGTGTGTGTGTGTGTGTGTGTGTGTGTGTGTGTGTGTGTGTGTGTGTGTGTGTGTGTGTGTGTGTGTGTGTGTGTGTGTGTGTGTGTGTGTGTGTGTGTGTGTGTGTGTGTGTGTGTGTGTGTGTGTGTGTGTGTGTGTGTGTGTGTGTGTGTGTGTGTGTGTGTGTGTTGTGTGTGTGTGTGTGTGTGTGTGTGTGTGTGTGTGTGTGTGTGTGTGTGTGTGTGTGTGTGTGTGTGTGTGTGTGTGTGTGTGTGTGTGTGTGTGTGTGTGTGTGTGTGTGTGTGTGTGTGTGTGTGTGTGAGAGAGAGAGAGAGATGCCCTCTCCAACAGATAATTTAGTCCAATCTAAATCATATGGCACAGAGCCACTCATCAGCAGGATCTGATAGAGTTCCAGATGAAGGAACGCTCAATTTTACATCTGAGACAAATCGCATTGAGCCCTGCTGGTAGTGCTGAACATGAAAGCCCAGTGTTTCAGTGTGAGGGAGAAACTTTCTGCCGTCTATCAACTTGCTGGTCTTTTATATCCGCAACATTTAGAGGGTTGCTTTTGCTGCGGGTCTATGTTTTTAAAATCTATGTTTATTTACAGTGTCTTCAGAAAGAATTCACACCTGTTGACTTTTTCCACATTTTGTTAAATGGATTAAACGGAGAATTGTTGTCACTGGCTTACATAAAACCCCATAATGTCAATGTGGAATTATGTTCTTTGACATATTTACAAATGAATAACAATGGAAAAGCTGAAATGTCTTGAGTCAAAAAAGTGCTTAACAGGTCACATAATAAGTCACTCTGTGTGCAATAATAGTGGTAACAATATTTTTGAATGACTGCCTCATCTCTGTACCCCATACATACAAAGAGTAAGGGAGGTTTTTCAATGCAGCGCAAAGAAGGAGACCGATTGGTAGAAAACAGACATTGAATATCCCTTTGAGCATGATGAACTTATTAATTACACTTTGGATGGTGTATCAATACATCCAGTCACTACAAATATACAGGAGTCCATCCTAACTCAGTTGCCGGAGAGGAAGGAAACGGCTCAGGGACGTCATCATGAAGCCAATGGTGACTTTGAACATTTTTAAGTTTAATGGCTGTGATAGCAGAAAACTGAAAATAGATCAACAACATTGTAGTTACTCCACCATACTAACCTAAAACAGAATAAAAAATATTCCAAAACGTGCATCCTAAAGTAATCCTGCAAAAAATGTGGCAAAGCAATTAACTTTGTGTCCTGAATACAAAGTGTTATGTTCGGGGCAAATCCAATACAACACATTGCCGAGTACCATTCTCCATATTTTCAAGCTGAGGTGGCTGCATCATGTTATGGGTATGTTTGTTATCGTTAAGGACTGTTTTTTTTCCCAGGATAAAATAAATACGTAATGGAGCTAAGCACAGGCAAACTCCTAAAGGAATACCTGGTACAGTCGGCTTTCCACCAGACACTGGGAGATGAAATCACCTTTCCAAAAGACAATCATCTAAAACATAAGGCCAAATTTACACTGGAGTTGCTTACCAGGAAGAAAGTGAATGTTCCTGAGTGGCCGAGTTACAGTTTTGACTTAAATCAGCTTGAAAATCTATGGCAAGAACTGAAAATGGTTGTCTAGCCATGATCAACAACCAATTAGACAGAATGTTTGAAAGAATAATGGACACGTTTGCACACTGCAGGTGTGGAAAGCTCTTGGAGGCTTACCCAGAAAGACTCACTGCTGTAATCACTGCCAAATGTAATTCTAACATGTATTGACTCAGGGTGTTGAATATTTATCTAATCAAGATATGAATGTTTCACAACTTAAAAAGAAAAAAACTTTGACAGAGTATTTTGTGTAGTTTAATCCCACTTTGTAACAACAAAATGTAGAAAAAGTCAAGAGGTGTGAATGCTTTTCGAAGGCACTGTATATTTATTTGCACTTCCACTGTGAGTGCAAATGTCAATATGTGAACGTGTGTGTGTGAACATGTTTGTGTGCACACGCATGTGTTTGCGTGCGTATGCCTGCATATGTGTGTGTGTGAGTGTGTGTGTGTGTGTTGACCTGTCAGATATGTGTTGATCAGCCTACTGCTGAGCCAACCTTTATCTATGTATCTGGAGCAGGTATCTCTATGGGGGGCACACCAGGGGGGAAACATGGAGGCAACGCTTGTCAGCATGTTGTGAGATTGTTAGCAGTTTGTTAAGGAAATACAACCTACAGTGACACTAGAGACAGTCTTATACAGTGCCTTGCGAAAGTATTCGGCCCTCTTGAACTTTGCGACCTTTTGGCACATTTCAGGCTTCAAACATGAAGATATAAAAGTGTATTTTTTTGTGAAGAATCAACAACAAGTGGGACACAATCATGAAGTGGAACGACATTTATTGGATATTTCAAACTTTTTTAACAAATCAAAAACTGAAAAATTGGGTGTGCAAAATTATTCAGCCCCTTTACTTTCAGTGCAGCAAACTCTCTCCAGAAGTTCAGTGAGGATCTCTGAATGATCCAATGTTGACCTAAATGACTAATGATGATAAATACAATCCACCTGTGTGTAATCAAGTCTCCGTATAAATGCACCTGCACTGCGATAGTCTCAGAGGTCCGTTAAAAGCGCAGAGAGCATCATGAAGATCCAGGAACACACCAGGCAGGTCCGAGATACTGTTGTGAAGAAGTTTAAAGCCGGATTTGGATACAAAAAGATTTCCCAAGCTTTAAACATCCCAAGGAGCACTGTGCAAGCGATAATATTGAAATGGAAGGAGTATCAGACCACTGCAAATCTACCAAGACCTGGCCGTCCCTCTAAACTTTCAGCTCATACAAGGAGAAGACTGATCAGAGATGCAGCCAAGAGGCCCATGATCACTCTGGATGAACTGCAGAGATCTACAGCTGAGGTGGGAGACTCTGGCCATAGGACAACAATCAGTCGTATATTGCAGAAATCTGGCCTTTATGGAGGTGGCAAGAAGAAAGCCATTTCTTAAAGATATCCATAAAAAGTATCGTTTAAAGTTTGCCACAAGCCACACCAAACATGTGGAAGAAGGTGCTCTGGTCAGATGAAAACAAAATTGAACTTTATGGCAACAATGCAACACGTTATGTTTGGCGTAAAAGCAACACAGCTCATCACAATGAACACACCATCACCACTGTCAAACATGGTGGTGGCAGCATCATGGTTTGGGCCTGCTTTTCTTCAGCAGGGACAGGGAAGATGGTTAAAATTGATGGGAAGATGGATGGAGCCAAATACAGGACCATTCTGGAAGAAAACCTGATGGAGTCTGCAAAAGACCTGAGACTGGGACGGAGATTTGTCTTCCAACAAGACAATGATCCAAAACATAAAGCAAAATCTACAATGGAATGGTTCAAAAATAAACATATCCAGGTGTTAGAATGGCCAAGTCAAAGTCCAGACCTGAATCCAATCGAGAATCTGTGGAAAGAACTGAAAACTGCTGTTCACAAATGCTCTCCATCCAACCTCACTGAGCTCGAGCTGTTTTGCAAGGAGGAATGGGAAAAAATTTCAGTCTCTCAATGTGCAAAACTGATAGAGACATACCCCAAGCGACTTACAGCTGTAATCGCAGCAAAAGGTGGTGCTACAAAGTATTAACTTAAGGGGGCTGAATAATTTTGCACGCCCAATTTTTCAGTTTTTGATTTGTTAAAAAAGTTTGAAATATCCAATAAATGTCGTTCCACTTCATGATTGTGTCCCACTTGTTGTTGATTCTTCACAAAAATATACAGTTTTATATCTTTATGTTTAAAGCCTGAAATGTGGCAAAAGGTTGCAAAGTTCAAGGGGACCGAATACTTTCGCAAGGCACTGTATATACACAGCCAAGTTAGGTTAACTGCACACTGCTTTGTGAAGCGGAGGACAATGAGATTCCTGCAAATGAATTTAAACACGCATAACTATTAAAACGAGAGATGTGCATAGGGTATGTCTCATTTTATTTCTCATCAATGCTACCATTTTTTGTATGAGAGGAAGTTGTGTACGGTACGCTAGCGAATGAGACATTTTGAATTCTATAGAGATAGTTGGTTCTTAACTGACCTTAGGCCTTGAGAGGGAGGGAGGTCTCCATTGGACACAATCTCAACTACATCTATAAAGATGGCATGGTGATCTGTCAGACTGTGTAATCTCACATTATTCTGCCCCAACATCAGAAAAATGTAACAAATATTTTTGACTGTATTCCACAGAAGTCAGGATGAGCCTGCAACACTGATGACTGCTCTCTGCTGTGTAACACTGACGACTGCTCTCTGCTGTGTAACACTGACGACTGCTCTCTGCTGTGCAACACTGACGACTGCTCTCTGCTGTGTAACACTGACGACTGCTCTCTGCTGTGTAACACTGACGACTGCTCTCTGCTGTGTAACACTGACGACTGCTCTCTGCTGTGTAACACTGACGACTGCTCTCTGCTGTGTAACACTGATGACTGCTCTCTGCTGTGCAACACTGACGACTGCTCTCTGCTGTGCAACACTGACGACTGCTCTCTGCTGTGTAACACTGACGACTGCTCTCTGCTGAGAAACACTGACGACTGCTCTCTGCTGAGTAACACTGACGACTGCTCTCTGCTGAGTAACACTGGCGACTGCTCTCTGCTGTACAACACTGACGACTGCTCTCTGCTGTACAACACTGACGACTGCTCTCTGCTGTGTAACACTGACGACTGCTCTCTGCTGAGTAACACTGACGACTGCTCTCTGCTGTGTAACACTGACGACTGCTCTCTGCTGAGTAACACTGATGACTGCTCTCTGCTGTGTAACACTGATGACTGCTCTCTGCTGTGTAACACTGACGACTGCTCTCTGCTGTACAACACTGGACTGACTTCTCTGCTCTCTGTAACACTGATGACTGCTCTCTGCTGTGTAACACTGACGACTGCTCTCTGCTGTACAACACTGACTGCTCTCTGCGTAACACTTCTCTCTGCTGTGTAACACTGACGACTGCTCTCTGCTGTACAACACTGACGACTTCTCTCTGCTGTGTAACACTGACGACTTCTCTCTGCTGTGTAACACTGACGACTGCTCTCTGCTGTACAACACTGACGACTTCTCTCTGCTGTGTAACACTGATGACTGCTCTCTGCTGTGCAACACTGATGACTGCTCTCTGCTGTGCAACACTGATGACTGCTCTCTGCTGTGCAACACTGATGACTGCTCTCTGCTGTGTAACACTGATGACTGCTCTCTGCTGTGTAACACTGACGACTGCTCTCTGCTGTGCAACACTGACGACTGCTCTCTGCTGTACAACACTGATGACTGCTCTCTGCTGTGTAACACTGATGACTGCTCTCTGCTGTGTAACACTGACGACTGCTCTCTGCTGTACAACACTGACGACTGCTCTCTGCTGTGTAACACTGACGACTGCTCTCTGCTGTGTAATACTGACGACTGCTCTCTGCTGTCCAACACTGACGACTGCTCTCTGCTGTGCTTTAATTGCACCGGTTCTTTTGTGGCGCACAATAAATTGTAAATGTCAAACGTGACAGGATTCTAGGATAAGGCTCCCAAAGGGCATTTGAAAACATTAGACATCCCAGAATCTCCCTCTTCAAGGCGACACCATTAACAACGCGAATCAGAATTAAGAAACGGCAGAACAACACTGACACAGCAACACATCAGGAGTAGACTAAACAATGTGTTTGACCCTCTCCTATTTGTTAATTGTGATTGTTTTTAAGGCAAGGCATAACTTCCATCATCACGTAATGCTGAATGGTTTTCGAGTAAAGCACTACAGATTTACATGGGAGTGTGCTCAGTAAAAAAGGCAGCTCTTACATCAAAATAGTAGAACAAACCTTCTGAATTTCATAAAACTGATATGAACAATGAGAACGAATCCAGTTCTAAGCCACCAGCACTGTTCACCAAAGTTCCTATCTAGAAGGGAAAAAAGAAGCTTGAAGTTGAACAGCTCATCTGCAGGACATGATTATTAGCCCCAAGAGAGTTTCCACAAACAGCCTCACCTCGGTGGGGATGACCAGAAATGTCATCTACTTTATTTATTGATTTTATTAATCTGAAAAACAGGACCCTACAGCAGTGGCGTGTATTCATTGGATGTTAAATCATCTATCTTTCGTCTCTCTGGGTTGTCCTAATTTTCCTTCAATTCGCAAAAGGCTGAATGTACTGTATCTTACCTGAGAAATCTTTCTAGTCAGCGAAACAGCACCCCTCTCTCTCTGTATGTGTATCTATCTAAAAAAAGGTCTGGTCACAAAGAGTATGACATTTTTGCCACCCGTAACATTGAATGCAAGGGAAGTCCGTGAGCATTTGGGAAAGGGAAAGGGGGATACCTAGTCAGTTGTCCGCCTGAATGTGTCTTCTGCATCTTCGGCGCCCGGGGAACAGTGGGTTAACTGCCTTGCTCAGGGGCAGAACAACATATTTTTACCTTGTCCTTTGGCCTACCTTGGTATAAGATAATGGCCAATCAGCGTTGAGCTAAACTGAGTGAGCTCAACTGTGAATGGTCCTGGCGCACCCCAAAAAAAGTGTCAAGAGATTTGGATTTTGCTTCACTCCTATCATAGAGAAATACATAATTGAGAGAAACAACTTGAATTGTTGTGCTGTTGTACTCAGGTGACTAGCTAGCCATCTAGCTTAAATTGCCCCCTTCCTAAATTAGTCATGGATAGAGATTTGGACTTGTGGTTTTACTTCATTCTTCATACTGGCCAATGATTATAATGGCGATTCTGATCCAATCATAAAATCCTGGCCTGAGAGGATGGAAGTTCAATATGTAGCTAGATGTAGAAGGCTAATGTTAACTAGCTAACGCTGCCCATGAAATGAAGTTAGGATAGCTAGCAAGCATTTTAGCCAGGTAGCCTAGGACAACAAAAAAAGCGTGTTGTGTTTGACAGAGTCTTGGACTGTTTCGTCAACATGAAAAAGAGGAGGATGGCATTGGCGTTTCACTACAAGTAGGATGAGTCAATATGTTCTTTCTACTTGCACGAACGCATGCACATAGACACACACAAATCAGAACTATGGACAGCCACATCATATTTAGCTTACATTGATTGAACTAAATCATTTTTACTATCTTTTAGTTGTCACTGTATAAGACTAAGCACAGGGTGATTTGATGATGTTGAAATGTTGAAGTTGAAATGGTGCTGGAATAGTGGAGGCAGCTCCTGTTTGAGACTTGCAGTAACTCTCCGTTGTTCTAAATCAACAGTTGTTCAGTATTCCGAAAATGTCAGAAAAATGTACTTTCTTGACCATGCTGTAAGTCAAGTAACGGTTTGTTACATGCAATATGCTTTGTAGACTTCACCATACAGAGGTTTCTCTTCGTTTTTGTGATGGTGTGGTTGAATTTATTCAGAATTTTCAGAATTCAGAATTTATTGTCTCTGCCTCCGGCCTATATATCACGGCATATGAACTAACAGGTTATAGAGCTTAGTTCTGGCTTCCCCAGTGATTCTACCCACAATGCCCATGAGACAAACATGTAAATACAGCAGAACAGTACAGTCTCTTTCAGACCGTTATAGAGGCAGTTCTCAAACCAACCAGAAGGGGCAAACTGCAGGATCAAACCTGTTGGCTTGTGGCACCAAGCGAGTTCTATGTCTGATAACCATTCAGTCACCTTTAACCCATGAAGGTCAGTGATCTATCCTCATGGCCAGACCTTGACCACACTGTACCAGCGGCCACCATAGAGGGCATGTCTGTCCTATTAGCAGACAATACTAACCTCCTCTCCCTCCGACCAGCTACAGATATCTCTGTGCTGCTGGCATCTTGCCAGCACGACATGAAAGAAGGCAGATGGTTCATTTTGAAGCCGCAGTTTAAATACATTATTTATTTCACAAGTAATCCTTGGGTGAATATCTTTTTTCCCCCTCCCTCTCTTTTCATAACCACATAAATATCTGTTTAACCGGTCCCCGAGATGCACGGCACGTTCTCCCCCCTAATCAAGCAGCGCTCACTCGCAGACACAAAGAGCCCTGGAAGGCATACAGGATCTCACAGTTCCTTAACAGGGGAGGGGGGTTGCTTCGACAGAGCCAAAGTCAAACTCCAGTAAACTGTGGCAGTTGAAGGTGGACCGTGCAGATGCCACGGTCTCTCATTCTAAATGAGGCTTTTCACCCAGCCCGTTCCCATGGCGAGGGTCGCTGTGACGACTGAGGATAAATATACACATAAGTACATAAAGGGGAATATGTGGAAGGAGGTGGAGGAGGTAGATTTTCAGGTTGACCTCTACATCCCATGACTCCATCCTAAAAGGCTCCATCCTAAAAGGCCTGGTGTCTGTGTTTGTGTGTTTATGTGTGTGTGTGTGGGCGTGTGTTTGTGTCTTTACGTGTCTGTGTACTCTTATAAATGGGGCCAGGGTAGTGCTGCCATTATCACCTTTCCCATCTTCCACTGGGGCCTCTCACCTCAGCCAACCAGCCTCTCCATCAGACAGACTCAAGGTCGGCACAGTGGCCCTGGACCCACCTCCACCACTCTTCACCATCCAACCCCCTCACCCTGCCACGTTCCCCCCATCTGCCCCCACCCTTGCCCCCATCCCCTTGCTCTCCTTCCCTGTTCTCTCCAGGTTCCCGGGTGGCAGTTTGTGATGAATGGGACACCATTACTCCTCTCCTTTGTTGGCCTGGTTTAGCTGCTGCTCTCTTCCAAAAACAAGGCTGTCACATTCACAACATCCCCAGCACTACACTACTCTCAGCCCTCCTTTGTTCTCTGAGCACCCAGGTTCAAGGAACAGGCATTTCAGGCAGGTATTAGTGATGTAGAGTAAAATATACTGTATGCATAATAAGTCCAATAGCACAAAGACCATATGTGTTCCTCAATCCTGATCGAGGCAAGCCACAGGTTGATGCTATGTTTTCAATTAAACCAACCCCATTCATCGGAGGGAACATGTCTGGCCTTCAAACAGTGGGAGACATTTTTCCTATCACAAATTGACACAAATTGACACATAACAAAAAATGTGTCCAAAAAAATGTATTATACACTACGGTGCAATATCAATGTAATATGACAGAGCAAGTCGTGCTGATAGTTAATTTGCTCTGATTCATCAACTTGCTTTACAAAATCAAGGCCAATTCAATTCTGTCTTCATAACACCTGCAATGTCATTACGTATGTGCGGAGATAAAACAAGAGATGGGACAATTGGAACATTTACCTATTTTGAAACGTTGTTTTAAGAAAAAAGGCCCATCACCACAAAGTTATGAGATTGTGCCTTCAAACGGAGAATAAAATATGCATCCTCAACGCTCATAACACATTTATGACTCTTGTTAAAAGAAAAGGAGCAACTGCCTCTTCCCATGTTTGACATTGAGACACAGGCTCAGCAGCTGTCATGTGATGTGTTCCAGATTCCAGCCAATCAGAGGGCAGAGCGTTCGAATTTGGCTGCTGGGGGACAAGGAGACCCACAGCTGGGCTAAAACCATTGACAACTACGTGCTGCTTTCAAAGGATTGTTAAATACATTTGATAAATGATGTGGTTTTAATGTCATCACCTCTTGAAGAGCAGTCAGAACTACACATTTCTGACTATTCCACATTTATCTCTTTCATCAAAGTTATACAGCAAGTAACTGCATGTTTTATGATCAGTAAACATCCATTGATTTCAGATACAGTACATGTGGGTAGCATATCCATTTGCCATGTAGCTAGCTAAGCAAACCATGTGTCATTTAGGTTGCTTCATCAGAGATGAGGTTTTTGTAAAGAGCTTGACATCGGTAAGTCCTTGTCTTGGTAAAGTTGTCAGTCAGACTACTGTCATCGCCACTATAGATGGCAAGCAAATCAAACAATATTTGGATATGGCCATCTAGTTTATCCCCTGAAAGTTAGCTTGTTAACGAGCCATAATGACATCATCTGTTATTAGCTAGCTAGCCAATTTGATGTGATCCATCAATAAATGTAGCCTATCATGTCTGTCAGCAGCAATCGTGATTTAACACGCTTAGAAACAATATCGAAGAGGGGATAAAGTTGGATCTACTTAACACTATATTTAGTCAACTGAACACAGTTTAGCTTGCAGAGCAAACATTATCAGCTGACAGTACATTGGCAAATGCGTCCTCAAATGAGCCCACAAAGGATGGGAAATGAACCTAAACCACTCGTCAGTTATAGTTCACTTTTATTTATATCACTCAAATATCCATTGAATAATGGCCAATATTGAGAGATATCGTAAGGCTACCATGCGTATCTGAAATGACATTACTGATCATGAAACGCATGAAGTGACATCCTCTAGAACTCTGACGATAGAGCTAAATGTGCACAATTGTTTTGCATGGAATTATCAGAAATGTGTAGTTCTGACTATGCTTTTCAAGAGGTGATGATATTACAACCACATAGTTAACATTTATTTAACAATCACTTGAAAACTGTATCCAGTGCTTTTAGCTGAGCTGGGGGACTCCTTGCCTCTCAGAGTGTGGATCATCTGGTGTGAATGGTAGTTGATTAAAGGGTATTGACGTAAACTAGTAGGCTGTGGTAGAAGGCGTGTAGGTAGCTGTGGCTCCTGAGGACAGAGGACAGGGCCCTCTTGGGTTAGCAACGGTGCAGAATCACAGCCCCATGATATGGCTTAGGCCTCTAGAGCTCTAAGCAAGTAGGCATACACAAGTGTGAACACTCACGCACACACAAACACACAGCAAGAGCTCACCCATATACAACTAGCAAAGCATCCCAAGCGATGTAACGATTAGATAGAGGACTTGAGGTGCTATTAGCTCCTGTGATCTGTCAATGGTCACCTAACTTAAAGTGGAACTGACAGCGTTATAACTACTTTGCAGATATGAAACAAACAGACAATCATAATATCAGTCAAAAACATCAAATTTCCAGTTTATGCTATGGCACTTTCTAAAACATTTTCTGTCAAGCGAGCACTTAGATATGGTCATTTTCACATTCTCATAAATTCTTAGAATGTTTGGAAATGACACATACTAAGGCATTTGTGAAAATTCTACAGCAATAAAGAGTGGGAAAGACGGCGACGCATTTGGACAATTAATAGACACTGCAGTAAATAAAACCAGAACCGGAGTCTATGCAGACCGGTGCGCTACAGACAACCAGAGCTACAGTAGTCATTTAGGCCATCATTCCTTTTTATGCAAACAAGTCATTTGCCATCATTCCTTTGAACTGGACTGGGTTTACCTAAGGCCCATCATTCACTTTGAACTGGACTGTGTGTTTACAGGCAGTAAGGCCTGCCATCATTCACTTTGAACTGGACTGTGTGTTTACAGGCAGTAAGGCCTGCCATCATTCACTTTGAACTGGACTGTGTGTTTACAGGCAGTAAGGCCTGCCATCATTCACTTTGAACTGGACTGTGTGTTTACAGGCAGTAAGGCCTGCCATCATTCACTTTGAACTGGACTGTGTGTTTACAGGCAGTAAGGCCTGCCATCATTCACTTTGAACTGGACTGTGTGTTTACAGGCAGTAAGGCCTGCCATCATTCACTTTGAACTGGACTGTGTGTTTACAGGCAGTAAGGCCTGCCATCATTCACTTTGAACTGGACTGTGTGTTTACAGGCAGTAAGGCCTGCCATCATCATTCACTGTGTGTTTTAAGGCCTGCCATCAACTGAACTGGACTGTGTGTTTACAGGCAGTAAGGCCTGCCATCATTGAACTGGACTGTGTGTTTTTGCCATCATTCAACTGGACTGTGTGTTTACAGGCAGTAAGGCCTGCCATCATTCACTTTGAACTGGACTGTGTGTTTACAGGCTGCCATCATTCACTTTGAACTGGACTGTGTGTTTACAGGCAGTAAGGCCTGCCATCATTCACTTTGAACTGGACTGTGTGTTTACAGGCAGTAAGGCCTGCCATCATTCACTTTGAACTGGACTGTGTGTTTACAGGCAGTAAGGCTTGCCATCATTCACTTTGAACTGGACTGTGTGTTTACAGGCAGTAAGGCCTGCCATCATTCACTTTGAACTGGACTGTGTGTTTACAGGCAGTAAGGCCTGCCATCATTCACTTTGAACTGGACTGTGTGTTTACAGGCAGTTGCAAAATCGTGACTTTAGATCATTAGAATACATTCGCCAAAAGTCACAAAATACATCTGAATGGATTTCTGCAAATATGTAAACACCACGGGAGTTCTCTAAAATTTGGGAACTTTACAGTTGATCTGGCCCATTATGTGGTTCAAAGAGCTAACTCCCCTGTCACAGAGGATGCAGTGCATGCTATGGTTGTACCAGTGTCATTTCAGTCTCTCGTTCCTTACTGGGAGGGATTCGACATTCCTGCAGTCATATAAGAGGGGGCACATTTCCATGCTGGACCACCTCACCCCCCCACCACCCCACGAAGGGGACAGGGTTGGGGCGGAGTGGGGGACAACGACCGTGCGTGTGTGTTTTTAACGGAGCGAGCGTGTAAGTGAGACGAGGACAGGGACAGACAGTACACAGAGATCCTTGCAGGCGGAGCGGCTGGACAGACGAACGATGTGCCATAGAAGCTAGACAAAGACACCGGCAAGGCCAGGGGCATGGCCACACTTACCAACATCACCCGTATCCACTCAAAGTGCCAGGAAGCCAACATATCCTCGAGGATATGGCTTTCAGGCAGTCGCCCGTCCTCCGAAGGGCCGGGTCTAGGCACCTTGTGGGTCAGAATAGATCAAGAGGTTTTTTTAACCAGGGACACAATGGAAGGGTTAAAACAAGGCTGAGCAGCAGACATCTAGGGGATATAGGAGGGAGAGGGGTTAAAACAAGGCTGAGCAGCTGACATCTAGGGGATATAGAGGGAGAGGGGTTAAAACAAGGCTGAGCAGCTGACATCTAGGGATATAGGAGGGAGAGGGGTTAAAACAAGGCTGAGCAGCTGACATCTAGGGGATATAGGAGGGAGAGGGGTTAAAACAAGGCTGAGCAGCTGACATCTAGGGGATATAGGAGGGAGAGGGGTTAAAACAAGGCTGAGCAGCTGACATCTAGGGGATATAGGAGGGAGAGGGGTTAAAACAAGGCTGAGCAGCTGACATCTAGGGGATATAGGAGGGAGAGGGGTTAAAACAAGGCTGAGCAGCTGACATCTAGGGGATATAGGAGGGAGAGGGGTTAAAACAAGGCTGAGCAGCTGACATCTAGGGGATATAGGAGGGAGAGGGGTTAAAACAAGGCTGAGCAGCTGACATCTAGGGGATATAGGAGGGAGAGGGGTTAAAACAAGGCTGAGCAGCTGACATCTAGGGGATATAGGAGGGAGAGGGGTTAAAACAAGGCTGAGCAGCTGACATCTAGGGGATATAGGAGGGAGAGGGGTTAAAACAAGGCTGAGCAGCTGACATCTAGGGGATATAGGAGGGAGAGGGGTTAAAACAAGGCTGAGCAGCTGACATCTAGGGGATATAGGAGGGAGAGGGGTTAAAACAAGGCTGAGCAGCAGACATCTAGGGGATATAGGAGGGAGAGGGGTTAAAACAAGGCTGAGCAGCTGACATCTAGGGGATATAGGAGGGAGAGGGGTTAAAACAAGGCTGAGCAGCTGACATCTAGGGGATATAGGAGGGAGAGGGGTTAAAACAAGGCTGAGCAGCTGACATCTAGGGGATATAGGAGGGAGAGGGGTTAAAACAAGGCTGAGCAGCTGACATCTAGGGGATATAGGAGGGAGAGGGGTTAAAACAAGGCTGAGCAGCTGACATCTAGGGGATATAGGAGGGAGAGGGGTTAAAACAAGGCTGAGCAGCTGACATCTAGGGGATATAGGAGGGAGAGGGGTTAAAACAAGGCTGAGCAGCTGACATCTAGGAGGGGATATAGGAGGGAGAGGGGGGTTAAAACAAGGCTGAGCAGCTGACATCTAGGGGATATAGGAGGGAGAGGGGTTAAAACAAGGCTGAGCAGCAGACATCTAGGGGATATAGGAGGGAGAGGGGTTAAAACAAGGCTGAGCAGCAGACATCTAGGGGATATAGGAGGGAGAGGGGTTAAAACAAGGCTGAGCAGCTGACATCTAGGGGATATAGGAGGGAGAGGGGTTAAAACAAGGCTGAGCAGCAGACATCTAGGGGATATAGGAGGGAGAGGGGTTAAAACAAGGCTGAGCAGCTGACATCTAGGGGATATAGGAGGGAGAGGGGTTAAAACAAGGCTGAGCAGCTGACATCTAGGGGATATAGGAGGGAGAGGGGTTAAAACAAGGCTGAGCAGCAGACATCTAGGGGATATAGGAGGGAGAGGGGTTAAAACAAGGCTGAGCAGCTGACATCTAGGGGATATAGGAGGGAGAGGGGTTAAAACAAGGCTGAGCAGCTGACATCTAGGGGATATAGGAGGGAGAGGGGTTAAAACAAGGCTGAGCAGCTGACATCTAGGGGATATAGGAGGGAGAGGGGTTAAAACAAGGCTGAGCAGCTGACATCTAGGGGATATAGGAGGGAGAGGGGTTAAAACAAGGCTGAGCAGCAGACATCTAGGGGATATAGGAGGGAGAGGGGTTAAAACAAGGCTGAGCAGCTGACATCTAGGGGATATAGGAGGGAGAGGGGTTAAAACAAGGCTGAGCAGCTGACATCTAGGGGATATAGGAGGGAGAGGGGTTAAAACAAGGCTGAGCAGCAGACATCTAGGGGATATAGGAGGGAGAGGGGTTAAAACAAGGCTGAGCAGCTGACATCTAGGGGATATAGGAGGGAGAGGGGTTAAAACAAGGCTGAGCAGCTGACATCTAGGGGATATAGGAGGGAGAGGGGTTAAAACAAGGCTGAGCAGCTGACATCTAGGGGATATAGGAGGGAGAGGGGTTAAAACAAGGCTGAGCAGCTGACATCTAGGGGATATAGGAGGGAGAGGGGTTAAAACAAGGCTGAGCAGCTGACATCTAGGGGATATAGGAGGGAGAGGGGTTAAAACAAGGCTGAGCAGCTGACATCTAGGGGATATAGGAGGGAGAGGGGTTAAAACAAGGCTGAGCAGCTGACATCTAGGGGATATAGGAGGGAGAGGGGTTAAAACAAGGCTGAGCAGCTGACATCTAGGGGATATAGGAGGGAGAGGGGTTAAAACAAGGCTGAGCAGCTGACATCTAGGGGATATAGGAGGGAGAGGGGTTAAAACAAGGCTGAGCAGCTGACATCTAGGGGATATAGGAGGGAGAGGGGTTAAAACAAGGCTGAGCAGCAGACATCTAGGGGATATAGGAGGGAGAGGGGTTAAAACAAGGCTGAGCAGCTGACATCTAGGGGATATAGGAGGGAGAGGGGTTAAAACAAGGATGAGCAGCTGACATCTAGGGGATATAGGAGGAGAGGGGTTAAAACAAGGCTGAGCAGCTGACATCTAGGGGATATAGGAGGGAGAGGGGTTAAAACAAGGCTGAGCAGCTGACATCTAGGGGATATAGGAGGGAGAGGGTTAAAACAAGGCTGAGCAGCTGACATCTAGGGGATATAGGAGGGAGAGGGGTTAAAACAAGGCTGAGCAAGCTGACATCAGGGGATATAGGAGGGAGAGGGGTTAAAACAAGGCTGAGCAGCAGACATCTAGGGGATATAGGAGGGAGAGGGGTTAAAACAAGGCTGAGCAGCTGACATCTAGGGGATATAGGAGGGAGAGGGGTTAAAACAAGGCTGAGCAGCTGACATCTAGGGAGCAGCTGACATCTAGGGGATATAGGAGGGAGAGGGGTTAAAACAAGGCTGAGCAGCTGACATCTAGGGGATATAGGAGGGAGAGGGGTTAAAACAAGGCTGAGCAGCTGACATCTAGGGGATATAGGAGAGGAGAGGGGTTAAAACAAGGCTGAGCAGCAGACATCTAGGGGATATAGGAGGGAGAGGGGTTAAAACAAGGCTGAGCAGCTGACATCTAGGGGATATAGGAGGGAGAGGGGTTAAAACAAGGCTGAGCAGCTGACATCTAGGGGATATAGGAGGGAGAGGGGTTAAAACAAGGCTGAGCAGCTGACATCTAGGGGATATAGGAGGGAGAGGGGTTAAAACAAGGCTGAGCAGCTGACATCTAGGGGATATAGGAGGGAGAGGGGTTAAAACAAGGCTGAGCAGCTGACATCTAGGGGATATAGGAGGGAGAGGGGTTAAAACAAGGCTGAGCAGCTGACATCTAGGGGAGGGTTAAAACAATAGGAGGGGATATAGGAGGGAGAGGGGTTAAAACAAGGCTGAGCAGCTGACATCTAGGGGATATAGGAGGGAGAGGGGGTTAAAACAAGGCTGAGCAGCTGACATCTAGGGGATATAGGAGGGAGAGGGGTTAAAACAAGGCTGAGCAGCTGACATCTAGGGGATATAGGAGGGAGAGGGGTTAAAACAAGGCTGAGCAGCTGACATCTAGGGGATATAGGAGGGAGAGGGGTTAAAACAAGGCTGAGCAGCTGACATCTAGGGGATATAGGAGGGAGAGGGGTTAAAACAAGGCTGAGCAGCTGACATCTAGGGGATATAGGAGGGAGAGGGGTTAAAACAAGGCTGAGCAGCTGACATCTAGGGGATATAGGAGGGAGAGGGGTTAAAACAAGGCTGAGCAGCTGACATCTAGGGGATATAGGAGGGAGAGGGGTTAAAACAAGGCTGAGCAGCTGACATCTAGGGGATATAGGAGGGAGAGGGGTTAAAACAAGGCTGAGCAGCTGACATCATCTGAGCAGCTGGGATATAGGAGGGAGAGGGGTTAAAACAAGGCTGAGCAGCTGACATCTAGGGGATATAGGAGGGAGGGGTTAAAACAAGGCTGAGCAGCAGACATCTAGGGGATAGGAGGAGGGACTGAGCATCTGACATCTAGGGGTATAAAACAAGGCTGAGCAGCTGACATCTAGGGGATATAGGAGGGGAGGGGTTAAAACAAGGCTGAGCAGCTGACATCTAGGGGATATAGGAGGGAGAGGGGTTAAAACAAGGCTGAGCAGCTGACATCTAGGGGATATAGGAGGGAGAGGGGTTAAAACAAGGCTGAGCAGCTGACATCTAGGGGATATAGGAGGGAGAGGGGTTAAAACAAGGCTGAGCAGCAGACATCTGGGGATATAGGAGGGAGAGGGGTTAAAACAAGGCTGAGCAGCTGACATCTAGGGGATATAGGAGGGAGAGGGGTTAAAACAAGGCTGAGCAGCAGACATCTAGGGGATATAGGAGGGAGTTAAAACAAGAGGGTTAGGAGGGAGAAAACAAGGCTGAGCAGCTGACATCTAGGGGATATAGGAGGGAGAGGGGTTAAAACAAGGCTGAGCAGCTGACATCTAGGGGATATAGGAGGGAGAGGGGGAAATAATCCACCTGATGTGTTAGAAAAAATGGCAAACAATGTGTCACACTGCTGAACAAGACAATACACTTTCCCCCCTCCTTTTGGGTTTTTCTTTCCCTCTCTATTAGCCAAACATGATTAAAATGCAGTTCCTCTGAGCATCTTTGGGGAAAAAAAGGTGGGTGAAAAAAATACATAAAAAAAATAGGCACAAAAGTGAAAAGCGTATTTTACAGCGTGAAGCTTTTCATCCTTCAGAGGCAGGGAGAAGAAAAGAACTCCAAGCAGCTATAACTTTTTTTCTCCCATTCTCCTCTGCATTAAAAGAAAAACCCTGAACCTGTTACCTGAGGACACGCATGGCGAATCACAAGTCCAATAGCCCCAGAGCAACTTTTCAGTCACACTTTTTAGAGTATTAAAAATAATCCCCCACGTACTCTTTAGACCAATTACATCAGAGCGTACAGCTATCGGCAGATCTGCGTGCTGCTGTGACTCTGGCGGCTCCTGCTATCTGCAGATAAGCACCAGCTCCCTCCATGCCTAGATCCACACTTCCACAATGCTACCCGAACCAGGATCAGATCTTGCAGAATTACACAGTGCTGAGAGGTTACCTGTGTTTTCCTCTCTAATGTCAGGGAGACAGGGAGAGAGACAGAGAGGGAGAAAACAGATCAAGAAAGAGAAGGAAAGGGAAGGATAGAAAGAGCAGCACAGAAACAACGAGAGTACAGAGGGAGAGAGAAAACAAGAGATAGATGGAGAAGAAGAAGAGCGAGAGAGAGAGAGAGGGGTAACGATAGATGTGAAATGAGGTGCAGCGTATTACGGTTCTGCTGTTAAGCCCAGGGGTCATAGGAATGGGAGTGTGTTGCCATGGTGCCCCGGGTGTTGACGTAGCAATACAGCAGTGGTTAATACCCAGGCACCTGCCAGGCCATCGATAAACACAGAGCTGCTATCAGGCTGCCACAGCTGCCTTTGCACCTTCATTAGATCCTCCACGTGGTAATGGCAAAGAGATTAGCAACTTTTTATTAGTAGATAGAATCTTCCTATTCTCGCCTAAACAGCATAGCAGTCATATCACTTGATTTTCTTCTTTCTCTCTGATTGATTGTCAGGCGGAACCCACTGAAAGCCCCCATTGATTTCTTGTGTTTTTAACAAAACACGAGAAATTAATAAGACAAATAGTGTTTTTACGTGAATTATACTGAACAATGTTGCAGTGGGTTCCCTGTGTGTGTGTTCCCCGTCCAGTAAGGGTGTGTGTGTGTGTGTGTGTGTGTGTGTGTGTGTGTGTGTGTGTGTGTGTGTGTGTGTGTGTGTGTGTGTGTGTGTGTGTGTGTGTGTGTGTGAGATTTTCCTTCTGGGAGAGGGATGATTAAAAGCCTGCCTCAGCACTACAGAGTTGAAGGATTAAAATATAAAGAGATGACTAGAGAGAGGCAGCTTTTCATCTTTCAAGAGATCCTTACTTTAACTTAGCATATTCAACACAACTGAATCCCCATGGATGTTAGAATGAATAGTAGAGAAATGTCTGTGTTATTCACACTGTGCATCTGTCTATACAGTAATGCCTAGGAAGCATATTGGGGAAAGGGGATAGACAAGTGTTTAACAATCGGAGAATCTATACTGTACATACACCTAATAATACATTTAGTTTTAGCCTAAAGAAGAATGTTTCAAATGTTAATGAGTCAACATAACAAGAAACAAACAATGCTTTCTAGAGACAATACCACTCAGGGTACCTCACTGTAACATGTGACCTACAGCAGACAAAGTTCTGTCCTGGTATGTTTCCAAACCAAGCCTGGAGTGTACCTACAGGCCTGTATATGTACCATACACATTCAAATACTCTAAAGGACAGAGAGAGTACACCCAGTATCACACAGAGAGAGACACAGGGAGGAAGAGAGAGACACCGGGAAGAAGATAGAGACACAGGGAGGAAGAGAGAGACACAGGGAGGAAGAGAGAGACACAGGGAGGAAGAGAGAGACACAGGGAGGAAGAGAGAGACACCGGGAGGAAGAGAGAGACACAGGGAGGAAAGAGAGACACCGGGAGGAAGAGAGAGACACCGGGAGGAAGAGAGAGACACCGGGAGGAAGAGAGAGACACAGGGAGGAAGAGAGAGACACCGGGAGGAAGAGAGAGACACAGGGGAGAGACACAGGGAAGAAGAGACACCGGGAGGAAAAGAGAGACACAGGGAGGAAGAGAGAGACACAGGGAGGAAAAGAGAGACACGGGAGGAAGAGAGAGACACAGGGAGGAAGAGAGAGACACGGGAGGAAGTGAGAGACACCGGGATTTCAAAGAGAGAGACACCGGGAGGAAGAGAGAGACACCGGGAGGAAGAGAGAGACACAGGGAAGGAAGAGAGAGACACAGGGAAGAAGAGAGAGTTTTCTCACAGGGAAGAAGAGAGAGACACAGGGAGGAAAAGAGAGACACAGGGAGGAAGAGAGAGACACAGGGAAGAAAAGAGAGACACCGGGAGGAAAGAGAGACACCGGGGGAAGAGAGAGACACAGGGAGGAAAGAGAGACACAGGGAGGAAGAGAGAGACACAGGGAAGAAGAAGAGACACATCGGGAGGAAGAGAGAGACACAGGGAGGAAGAGAGAGACACCGGGAGGAAGAGAGAGACACCGGGAGGAAGAGAGAGACACTGGGAGGAAAAGAGACACCGGGAAGAAGAGAGACACAGGGAGGAAAGAGAGACACAGGAAAGAAGAGAGAGACACAGGGAAGAAGAGAGAGACACAGGGAAGAAAGAGAGACACAGGGAGGAAGAGAGAGACACAGGGAGGAAGAGAGAGACACCGGGAGGAAGAGAGAGACACAGGGAGGAAGAGAGACACACTTCCGGGAGGAAGTGAGAGACACCGGGAGGAAGAGAGAGACACATTTAGCAGTCCCCTCCCCCTCCACCGGGAGGAAGAGAGAGACACCGGGAAGAAGAGAGAGACACCGGGAGGAAGAGAGAGACACAGGAAAGAAGAGAGAGACACAGGGAAGAAGAGAGAGACACCGGGAGGAAAAGAGAGACACCGGGAGGAAGAGAGAGACACAGGGAGGAAAAGAGAGACACCGGGAGTAAGAGAGAGACACCGGGAGGAAGAGAGAGACACCGGGAGGAAGAGAGAGACACCGGGAGGAAGAGAGAGACACAGAGAATGGAGAGAGAGACACCGGGAGGAAGAGAGAGACACAGAGAAGGGAGAGAGAGACACCGGGAAGGGAGAGAGAGACACAGGGAAGGGAGAGGAAGAGAGATACACAGGGAGGGGAGAGGAAGAGAGATACACAGGGAGGGGAGAGGAAGAGAGAGAAGATGGAATGGGATGAAGATAGAAAAAGGTAAGGGGTGGGAGGGAGAGAGAGAGGAAGGGAGAACACTGACATCTGTAGTAGAGGTGTGTGAGTGTGGTAAGCTTGTGAGCAGGACATGATTGCAGTGTGTGTCCTATCTGGCTATCGGTGGTCCTAAGGCGAGGCGAGAGCGACTCCAGTGACCAGCCATGGTTGTGAGTGTAATCTCAGAGCTCCTCCAGCTCGCTTTCGCTCCCCCTCCACCCTCTGGGATACAGGGCTATCACACACATCACAGCACAGTGTGCGCATACATACACCACACACACACACACACACACACACACACACACGCACACACACAGAAACACACAGACCCTGGAGGTGACTACCTTACTCCAGCTCTGGACAGCAGGCCGTGTAAGACAAGGCTACAACATAGACGTCATTCAGCCCATACAGATAATACTGTTGTCATATACCTACACCTGTACAGTATGTCAGCTTCAGATCGACCTATACGTTTTCATCAAATATTGCAAGCGGTATGTGCATTTGTGTGTGTGTGTGTCTGTCTGAAAAATGATGTCTGTTTATTAAGCATACATGTGTGTTTTCTCTCTCTCTCTCGATGAGTGAGCAGACGGCGGTGTGTGTGTCGACTGGGAGTGCGGTGGCGGTGTGTTCGCCCCTGGATCCCCTGTGGTGTGGGCCTGTCTGGTAGGTGACAGGCAGGGGCCCAGAGAGATATGGACACAGGGAGGGAAGCAGGAAGGGAGGGAGGGAGGCAGGCATGCAGGAGGAGGATGAGGAGGAGGAAGATGAGAAGGAGGAGGAGGGAAACACAGAGTTGATCTCCATTCTTTCTTTTCTCCTTCAGATACCATCTTGAGTTTAACAACTGAGCCGTCCACATCAATTAGCCTGGACTTTGGACATACGAGAGTAAGTGACTAATATAAGCATTGGCTCAGAAGAAAGACACTTTTCACGATTGCCCAACAATCTGTTAAGTGAATACACATGTGGCGGCCTATGCAAAGCCCTCAAGGGGTCCTTTCCCCAATGAAAAACAGGTGCTCCACTTTTTTGCCATGTAATACCCAATTTAGCCCTGGGAGCAAAGGTTATCCAGCTAATAGCTGGCTGCCTTGTGGCGTACAGGGAAGAGCAGAACACACGGCCAGAGCTGAACATCTGGGACGGATTGCACATACTTGCAACATATGCTTCAGGTTCAATTAAAATGAGGCCTCGGCCCATTTATTAATCTTTTTTTCTACCTCCGAGTCGTAAAAAAAGGCCTCCTCTGACCTGACCTTAATATTTTACAATTTGAGCAAAGAAAAGAGGTAATGAGAGTGTCAGGTCACTTCAATTCCTAACAGAGGGAGTAGTAAAGACATTTGTTCACCCTCAAAACTCCATTTGATGTGCACTTAACCAGGGATGAGGGGGAAAAAGAAGGTTTGGGAATAAATGAGAAGGGGGGGAATGAATGGAGGCGGGAGGGTGGTTGGGGGAGAGAGATATTGGAGAAATATAGAAGAAAAATACCCCCTTTCAACTTCCCTACAGCTCAAATGGAATGTTTACAGTTGAGGGGAGCAATAGATCAAAATGTATGAAGCCAGAGTTGGTCAATACAAGCCTTTGTGGTCGCCTTGCTATCCGGCTCCCCAGCCCTGTGTGCAGAAAGAGGAGGGCCCTCTTATGTGAAATAATCAGCTAAGGACTCAATCTGACATTGGCCCCTAGCTGCAGCTCCCTCATTTCAATATGAAAGTTGAAATGTATTTCTTTCTATAATGTGCACCTTTTCAAATTCCTGTTTTCTTTCTGAGGGGAGAAAATACAGAAAAATAAGAGGAGAGAGCTATAAAGAGGGGAAAAGTTTCAAGGTTTTCTAACGCACATCTTCAATTGTCGCCCCGTACATTGTAGCCTTGGAACTTCGCTGCCACGGAACTTTTCCTTCAGAGCCACTGGAGGACAATGGGGGATGGAAATGCAGAGACGCATGTGGACTACTCATAATATCCTCTTTTTTAACCATGTGAACTCACATTGGCACTTAATTCAAAGCCTAAAATAACTCCTCTCAAAATTAAGAGACTTCAGGCTATATCATTTCAGATAGCAAATTGCTTAGTCAAACACCCCATAGAATTACCATAAAAATAACAGACTGAACAGATTTTGCCAAAAGTGGTGCCAAGAGATACTAAACGAAGCAGATGAATTTCTAATTGGTCTTGGTGTTGGACACAGAATAACCAAGAAACGCCATTAGTCCCAAGTGAGTAGATAAAGCACACCGTGCCACGCAGGGCCGTTCACCTCATAGGAAGACAGAGGAAGAGTCAATAGCCGTACACTTTACTTCTGAAATAAAACAGAAAGTGGGGAATGGTTACTTTAGATTTGGTTGACATTTACATTTACATTTAAGTCATTTAGCAGACGCTCTTATCCAGAGCGACTTACAAATTGGATTGAGTCAATAGGATTCTGCTATGTTGTGTTTTGTTTATCCAATCAATGTATTGAGGTGCTATGGAAACCCTGTGGCCAGCTGATAATATCAAATGGAACAGAGTCACGCCGACTGGGCCCGGGAACCTGTCACGCCGACTGGGGCCCGGGAACCTGTCACGCCGACTGGGGCCGGGAACCTGTCACGCCGACTGGGGCCGGGAACCTGTCACGCCGACTGGGGCCCGGGAACCTGTCACGCCGACTGGGGCCCGGGAACCTGTCAGATCCTGTGTACTGGTGAAGTCACGCCGACTGGGGCCCGGGAACCTGTCACGCCGGCTGGGGCCCGGAACCGGTCACGCCGGCTGGGGCCCGGAACCATGGGAACCTGCTGACTAGGACTAGAAGGGACCAGGAAGAACCTGTACGCCAAGCTGGTATGGCTCACGCCGGCTGGGGCGCGGGAACCTCACTGCCACTGTGTGAACGAGCCAGCTAACCACTAAAGCAGCCACCTGTTTTTAACTGATAGCTGCTGTTTTACTACTTGGACAATGAGAAGATCGAACCCGGGTCTGGAGTGATGCATCTATCTTTAACGAGTGCGCTGGGCGCGGGCCCGACTGGGGCCCGGGAACGCAAACCTGTCACGCCAGGGACCTGTCACGCCGACTGGGGCCCGGGAACCTGAGTGTTTTAATAAATAAACAGAATAATAAACACGAAACCCAAACAACGCACCGACATGAAACAGAGTCAATAACCCCTGGGGAAAGAACCCGGGAACCTGTCACGCCGGCTGGGGCCCGGGAACCTGTCACGCCGACTGGGGCCCGGGAACCTGTCGACGCCGGCTGGGGCCCGGGAACCTGTCACGCCGACTGGGGCCCGGGAACCTGTCACGCCGGCTGGGGCCCGGGAACCTGTCACGCCGGGAACCTGTGGGGCCCGGGAACCTGTCACGCCGGGAACCTGTCACGGGGCCCGGGGCCCGGGACCTGTCACGCCGGTCACGCCGACTGGGGCCCGGGAACCTGTCACCGTCACGCCGCTGGGGCCGGGGTCACGCCGCCCGGGAACCTGTCACGCCGACTGGGGCGCGGGGAACCTGTCACGCCGGCCGGTCACGCCGACTGGGGGAACCTGTCACTGGGGCTGGCTGGGGCTGGGGCCGGGAACCTGTCACGCCGACTGGGGCGCGGGAACCTGTCACGCCGGCTGGGGCCCGGGAACCTGTCACGCCGACTGGGGCCCGGGAACCTGTCACGCCGACTGGGGCGCGGGAACCTGTCACGCCGGCTGGGGCCCGGGAACCTGTCACGCCGACTGGGGCCGGGAACCTGTCACGCCGACTGGGGCGCGGGAACCTGTCACGCCGACTGGGGCGCGGGAACCTGTCACGCCGACTGGGGCGCGGGAAACTGTCGAGCTGGCTGGGGTGCGGGAACCTGTAGAGCCGGCCAGTGCGCGGGAACCTGTCATGCTGGCTGGGGCGCGGGTACCTGTCACCTGAACCTGTCAGCCGGCTGTCACGCCGACTGGGTCCGCGGGAACCTGTCACGCCACTGGGGCGCGGGAACCTGTCCGGCTGGGGCGCAGGAAGCCTGACAAGACCGGGCTGGTGCAGGGGAACCTGACGATCCAGCAGAGGCATGAAAGCCAGACAAGCCGGCTGAGGCATGAGAGCCTGACAAGCTGGCTGAGAGCCTGTAGTGGCTCCCGGAACTGACGTCATTGACACTGACATAAAAAAAATAAAAAAATAAAAAAACACTGCCTGATGTTTCCCTTTGGTGAGGTGTTATTCTGTAACAAGTGCGCTGAGAGTCGGGAAGCAAGTATAGGGAGTGAGTGTTTTAATAAATAAACCAAATAATAAACACGAAACAAACAACGCACCGAAATGAAAATAACCCCTGGGGAAAGAACCAAGGGGAGTGACAGATAAAGGGAAGATAATCAAGGAATTGACGGAGTCCAGGTGATTGTCATGAGGTGCAGGAGCGCTTGACGATGGTGCCAGGTGTGCGGGATAATCAGCAGGCTGATGACCAAGAGGCCAGAGGGGGAGTATACGTGACACTATCACTGCGATGCAGTGCCTTAGACTGCTGCGCCACTCAAGGAACCACTCAAGGAACAATGCAGAGAAATAGAGTTAAGAAAATATTAGAGAAGTATAAAATGAAAAGTAACATTAGATTAACATTAGCGTGTCTATATACTGTACAGGGGGTACTGGTACCGAGTCAATGTGTGGGGGTACAGGTTAGTCGAGGTCATTTGTACATGTAGGTTGGGGTAAAGTGACCATGCTTAGATAATAAAAAGCAAGTAGCAGCAATGTCAAAACTAAGTAAAAAGTCCATGTAAATAGTCCGGGTGGCTATTTGATTAATTGTTCAGCAGTTTTATGGCTTGGGGTAGAAGTTGTTAAAGAGCCTTTTGGTCCTAGACTTGGTGCTCCGGTACCGCTTGCTGTGCGGTAACAGAAAGAACAGTCTATGACTCGGTTGACTGGAGTCTTTGACAGTATTTTGGGCCTTCCTCTGACAGCCCCTAGTATATAGGTCCTGGATGGCAGGAAGCTTGTCTCCAGTGATGTACTGGGCCGCACATACTACCCTCTGAAGCATCTTACGGTCAGATGCCGAGCAGTTGCCATACCAGACGGTGATGCAACCACTCAGGATGCTCTCGATGGTGCAGCTGTAGAAATTTTTGAGGATCTGGGGATCCATGCCAAGTCTTTTCAGTATCCTGAGGGAGAAAAGGTGTTGTCGTGCCCTCTTCATGACTGTCTTGGTGTGTTTGGACCATGATAGATCATTGGTTATGTGGACACCAATGAACTTGAAACTCTCGACCCGCCCCACTACAGCCCTGTCTATGTTAATGGGGGCCTATTCGGCCCTCCTTTTCCTGTAGGCCACAATCAGCTCTTTTGTCTTCCTCACAATGAGAGAGAGGTTGTTGTCCTGGCCCCACCCTGCCAGGTCTCTGACCTCCTCCCTATAGGTTGTCTCATTGTTGTCGGTGATCAGGCCTACCACTGTTGTGTGATCAGCTAATTTAATAAGGGTGTTGGAGTTGTGCTAGGCCACGCAGTCATGGGTGAACAGTGAGTACAGGAAGTGACTAAGTACACACTCTTGAGGGGCCCCAGTGTTGAAGATCAGCATGGTAGCATGTGTTGTTACCTACCCTTACCATCAGTGGGCAGCCCGTCAGGAAGTCCAGGATCCGGCTGCAGAGGGAGCTGTTTAGTCCCAGGGTCCTTAGCTTATTGATGAGCTTTGTGGGCACTATGGTGTTGAACGCTGGCAATGAACGTAGGCAATGAACAGCAGTTTATTTTGTCCAGGTGGGAAAGGGCAGTGTGGAGTGTGATTGAGATTACGTCATCTGTGGCTCTGTTGGGGCGGTATGCAAATTGCAGTGGGTCTTGGGTTTCTGGGATGATGGTGTTGATGTGA